>NW_019154095.1:2922699-3111994 GCF_002288905.1 Enhydra lutris kenyoni | reverse complement strand
TGGCACAGTGGGTTAAAGCCTCTGCCTTCGGCTCGGGTCATGATCCCGGGGTCCTGGGATCGAGCCCCACATCGGGCTCTCTGCTCTGCAGGGAGCCTGCTTCCTCCTCCTCTCTCTCTCTGCCTGCCTCTCTGCCTACTTGTGATCTCTGTCTGTCAAATAAATAAAAAAAATCTTTAAAAAAAAATTCTGTAACTGAGGGTCCTCAAATGTAGCAGTAGAGAATATACAATTGTCCATGGTTATACTACAACTAGGTATTTGCATATTTAAAGTCATGGAAAGTTCCTGTGATGCTAAATAAGGATCTTTGCTTTATTCAGGTCATCAAGCTTGCCTTTGAGGAGTTTGAACTAGAACGAGGCTATGACACGCTTACAGTGGGCGATGCTGGCAAAGTGGGCGATACCAGGACGGTCTTGTACGTGTAAGTATGGGCTGAAGTGTGTCTTTTCCACTAGCACGTGCAGACAGCTGGGCCAGCCTGCGTGGATTCTTGCTGAGCTAGTGATGTCCAAGTCTGATTTCACATGCGAACTAATTCAGGATTGCATTTCATCTGTTTTGACTTTTTTCCCTCATGTGATTAAAAAAAGTTACAATATACAGAAGAGCAGAAAGCAGAAACGGTGGTTTCTTAACAAGCCCTCCTTCTTCGCCTCTCCTACTTCCCTCTGACCTTGCCTTTGCAGTGTTTTTGGAAGTACAAGTGCCGTCTAGAGTAACACCATGAGTCCTGAAAAACCGCTTGCAGACTGGAAGGCCACGTGTTGAAAGCAGCAGAGGTTGGGGGTGATTGTGCTGGGGTAGCTGACCGCGTATCTGTGGCTCTCAGTGTTGAGTCCTGAAAAGTACAGTCGCAGCCTTGGTATAAAAATCAGCACATGAATCCCTGCCCTGCGCTTGCGAGGGGAGTCATGGTCTGCCCTGCAGTCTCTACCCAAGATGCATTTACCTGCTCCCTGAAGCTGGGCCTTCAGGACACTTTTGTCACTTCCATGAGACCCACGCGATACAAACTGAAAACATGATCTGGGAGAAGCCTTACTCGTCAAGCGTCAAGCTTGTCAGCATGGAGGGAAAGGTCTTCGCAGCTTTTCCTTCTGTGTTAGGGGCTCGCGCCGATGCCCGCCACTCCTGAGCGGGAAACCGCTTTCTTTAATGGAGGTCATGCTGCAGTGTTTCACCTTTTTCTTTTTTTGGTTTACTCGTACGATGCTCAGGCTTGCTTTTTGTTTGTGAGGGATCTTGCCCCTGAAACTGTGAGAGGGCTGCAGGGTTCTCGTCTCATGAAGGCGAGGAATGAATCTCGCAGACACAAAATGGTGAAACGAAGTGCAGGTTTATTAAGGGAAGGTGAGAACAGAAAGGAAAGAAAAAAGCTCTCTGGGGTGAGAGGGGTCCGGAATGCGCTGCGCTGCAGGCCTTTAGGGTCAAACTCTAAATGACCAGGGAACTTTGTAAATATCCCATCTCTAACATTTAAGACAAAACAGGTGAATTTGTAAGTACCGTGTAAATATCTCCTCTATACTTAGGACAGACAAGGTGAATTGTTATGTTCCCTTCTCCCTGGTTAATGTCTTGTCTATAACGTTTCTCCACCCCTGGGATGTCTGTGAGCCTGGCCAGGTAGTCCCCTGTGGGGGACTATTCAAGGGCTTCATCTCTCCCTGCCTAGACCTTCACCCTTTCCTTATCGAATACCTTCAGCTTATTATTCTGCTAGAGAAAAACAGTACTGGCTATTACACTCCCTCATTCTATACTTACAGTTGCTTATGGGGTAACCCTCATTTAAGAAAAAAAATACTGTAGATGGACATGCTGTCTGTGCCTTCAGCAATGCATGGGCCGTATTCTGACTGCATTGGGAATATGCTCTTATCATTTATCATAGATTGGACATCATTCCCTACCACTACAAGTCTCTATCTCATCTTATTATAGGTCATATACTATTAGGACTAATAATTAAAATCATTTTACTGGCCCATGATTTATGATAATAATTACAATAATAGCATTAGTCATATTGGAGCTAATAGTCATTGAGTATCTCATATAACATGTGCTGGGCTAAATGCCTAATACGTATTATCTTATTTTGTCTTTACCTTAATCCTGTAAGTTAGGGGTTAATAGTATTCTTGTATTATAAATGATAAGACTAAGATACAGGTACATGTATGTAAAATCCTTTAGGATTTAACCCACCTTGCCAGCCTGTGATATGCTGACATGCAGAGACCAGAACACTCTGGGCATAGACAGATACTGAAAGCCAGTCGTTGTTCTCCAGGGTCTGTTTCTTACTGTGACACACGGATGCGGCATGTTTTTTTAGGGAGTCTCATTATTCTCATTGATGGTCTTTGCCTCCACCCCCCCACCTCACCCTTGGCATTTATAAGCAGCTGAGCAGTAAACAGCTCCCTACAAGTACCTTGCCACACTTGTTTTGTTTGCCTTCAGGAAAGTTTGCAGCATGTGAATTTCAGAGAAGGGTAACTTCATTTACATTGTTATCCTTCTCCAGCAATCCCCCGAAAACTTTCTTGGTAGAAGCTCCTCTGTTCTTCTGCCACCATGTATGAAGTTCCCTATTACGCCACCCTCACCAAATAGTTACTAATTTTTTTTGCCAAATTCTTAGAGATTTCATCCCTGTACAGGAGTATGTGTCCTGCACAGTGGAACCCTGACCTCTGGGTTGTTTGCAGCTGCCACACTGACCACGTGCTCACAGCCGGGCATGGGTCTGCAGTAGAATTTGTCAACAGTGACAGAATGGATAGGAACAGGGCCAGAAAGCCAAATATGGAGTTTCTGGCTCTAGCTTTGCTATTAACTACCTCTCTGACCCAGAGGGATGTCACTTTACCACTCTGTACCTCTGTTTTCATGCCTATAAAATACGTATAATAAACTTTCCCTGCCTGTGGCAAGGAGCAAAATGAACTAATGCATGTTGCAGAGTTAAGAAATGTAACCCACAAGTGAAGTAGCTTTATTATTACCATAACAGGTAATTTAAGAACGGTGTCACTATAGCAAATGAGAGAAAATTTTAAATAAGTGCAAAATATAAAATATAAATGCAACACAGCAATGCCTTATAAAATCCCTTAGGTCACTATTAAAGATCTAAAGTCATGCACCTATTTTTTTAACGCTATTTGTTCTTAAGAGAGCAACAGGAAACTATATATTACCTTGACATAAGTGTTATTAGAACTTCCTCTCGATAGCTCAAATCTATAAATGAAGAGCTAAAGAGCCAACTGAATCAAACTGAGATGCCCTTTGGGAGACATAACGTAACAAAGATTGGCTGGGCATTTAATCAGCTGCAGACAGACAAGAGAAGCCACTGATCTGTTTCCTTAGTATACACAACTACAGAAAAAGAAAGAAGCCGGTTAGAGAGTTCTCAGCTGGTGTCTTCTAATAAACAGGTACTTGTAAAGAATACGTCAACAAATATTTTTGAGGACTTGTCTGCTAGACGTTATTCTCAGCACGGAGATGAAAATGTAACTGGAGAGATGGCAGACACGTGGGGGTAGTTGTATGCCAGAGTATGGAATCACTGGATCTCATGATGCAGATTTCAGATACAACATGAGCTAGAATCTCCTTTATGGAAGACTGCTACTTACTGCCTCAGGCTTACTGTGTTACCAAAGGTTCCTTCTTTTGGAGTGGGGGGGATGGAATTCTAGCCTCGGATTTTCAGGAAAAATCTGGAAAGCTAGTGACCTAACTCATATTTGGCTCATCCTAAATATGGTTTTCAATTTTCTAATTTTTGTTAATGGTATTTTCGTTTCTTAATATTCTTGGCACAAAAAGAGAATAACTGAATTTAGGAGACCCTTTAAATGGTCTAATCTTCCCAAGAGATGAATGGATTTACTCAGGTTATTTTTAGAGAGGGACAAGATTAAAATTAAATAACTTACTTAACAAACCTCTGTTGAGATCTGTCCAAGAATATGTATTGATAATTGTCTTGAGTTTAATTTGCAGAAGAATTGTATCTGAAGTTCCTTCTAGCCTTTTCAGTGATTTGCAGTTGGTGGCCAGGATATTGCTTTAATTTCAGGTTATAGGTTTTAAATGTCTGTGCCTCTAAAGGGATGGATAGCCAACCTCAGGGACGTCTGTGAGCGAGCAGCATAGCCAGATTTGTGGATTAACGGCAAAGGATACTAGTGTGACTTACGGCCGCTCAACCTATTATTTCTGAAACTGCTGCTTGTTTTCCTGGAAGCTCCTCAAGCCATTGAACGGCTGTGGCCACATCCCGCTGCTGTTGTTGGCAAATCCTGAGCCGAAGGGCATCATTCTTTTTTTATTAAAAGACTGTGGAACAGCCATACAAAAGCAAACACTAAAGACTGATGTTTCCCTGTTTATATATCTTTGATATTATCAGAGAAGCCAATCAATATACCTCTTAGTGCTTTGGAGAAAAGCTCGAGCAGTTTATGTTAGAAAGCAGTACACAAAGATAGCTACTTAAAGGCTCTCTCAATAAAAACTTGTGTTTTCACGATTAGGAATCAAGCACACTCCTTAGGTTCTTGTAAGTCTGGAATCACATGTTCACAAGTGTTTTTCTTCATATTTTCATTCTCCTAACGGCACTGCCTGTGCGCGTGGGTATATCCGATAACACGGGTCAGACTCATGCTGCAAAACCATTTTTGTTTTTTTATTTATTCTTTCTTTCTTTCTTTCTTTTTTTTTAGATTATTTATTTATTTATTTGACACAGAGAGAGATCACAAGCAGGCAGAGAGAGAGGGGGAAGCAGGCTCCCTGCTGAGCAGAGAGCCCGATGCGGGGCTCGATCCCAGGACCCTGAGATCATGACCTGAGCCGAAGGCAGAGGCTTAACCCGCTGAGCCACCCAGGCGCCCCAACAAAACCATTTTTCACTCAGATTTCATCCACGTCAGCTTTCCTGTGTCTGCCTGTTTATCTGGGAGCCTTCTTCCTCCAGTCTTTGAAGAAGTATTTATTGCAATTCAGACAATGTAGTAGGATTCGGGGCTGGGGGAGCTTTAGGGGATGGCCAGCAAGGGGAAAAAGAAGAGGCTGCCCAGCCTATTAAGTTCCCTAGAGACGGTGAACAAAGCAGGACCCTTCTCAGTGCGCCACGGGGTCGAGATTCTCTATCCCAACAATTCCAGCAGCCCTATCAGTGGGGAATAAACAGACAACGGAACATCAGCATTTTAGCTTTGGGATACCAGATGTTCCAGCAGGGTCGGGGAGAGCACGCTGGCCCGGGACCTTGGGAGCCATGGCAAGTTGTCTTTGGAGGTTACCTTCCTACATGGGAGAAGCTGTAGGCCCCAAGGGAAGCAAAGCTCACCGAGTGCCGGCTGGAGATGGGGTGGGCCCCCAACTCACTGGGGGCCCCGACAGCCTGAGCCATTCTCCAAATATTCTGCTCATTCCATCACCAGTATTGACTCCCTGTGGCTCCTTTCTCTAAGAAGTGAAGAGATGCACGTTGAAGGGATGCACGTCTTTCTCTGCACGCTCTTGACCCAAAGCGCTAAGGATCTCTTTCCTGTGAATCATCAGTCAAAAGCATTTCACGTTTGTGTTGTGCTTTTGACATTAAATTAACTCAAAGGCAAAGCTATTCTCTTTTGGGGGGTGGTATAAGAGCATTTAAAACAATAAGGGACATCCCTTTACTCCAACAAGCCTGCCTGTCTTGTGCCTGTCAGCCCCAAAGGATTGTTGCAGGTGTGAATAGGAATGGTAAATAAAAAATTAGTTTAAAAAGTGTACTGTGACCGGAAGATTTATCTTACTATAGTTATGATTTCTACTTTCGTGTAATGCACATGCAGGGCTCGACAGTGTCCTGAGTCATCTTGGGCAATGGAAGGTGCTAGGAAGGAGGAATGAAGCGGGGTTGAGCTGTCGTTTACTGAATCTGTCTGCACCTGCTTTGTCTCTTGGTGATCTCGTGATGAAGGTGTTATTCCCATTGGCTACATGAGAACAAGGAGTGCTCGAATTTATGGTCGTGAAGGCAGGAGACTGCTCCATGGATATCGGGACCTAAGATGTTAATACAAAGTGATTCCTGCTCACTTCTTAATCCATAACCGAACATCACAGCCAGGATATTGACACTGATACAACTCATCAGTCTTAGGCCTTCCTGGTTTATTCATGTGTGTGTGTTAAATTCTAAATTCAGTCCTTGCACCCATCACCGGTCAAGACACACGGTCCCCATCTCACAAATCTCGCTTGTGCTGCCTTTCGTCATCACGTCTGTCTCCCTCTCCCCCCTCCTCCCTGACGTGAGAGCCGCTCTGGACGCCACCTATAAAATTGTACCATTACAGGCGTGTGATGTCCGTGGAGTCCCAGAGTATAACCCTTTACGATGGTCTTTTTTTTTTTTTTTTTTTTTCCCACTCAGCAGCATTCCCTGCATATTGAAAACCTGTTGGGGAATAGTTCTGTCCTTTCATGACTGACTCGATTTCCAGGATGCGGCGTGCCTCTGTGGTCACCGTCACTGCGGCGGAGCATGCTGCTTCGATTCCAGGCTGACTGTCAGTTCTGTGTGGGTTTCAGTGGGCGTGTGGGTTTCCTTTGTCGTGGATAGAATCCCGCACTGATAGTGCTGGTTTGTACAGGAGTTGCATGTCTCGTCTTAGAAGAAACTTCTAAATGATGTTGAGCGTCTTTTTCTTGCCTTCCCCCCTGCCTTTTTTTTTTTTTTTTTTTTTTTTTTTTTTTTTGCCATCTGTACATCCTCCTTGGTAAATTGTCCGTATGTCTTTTTCTTATTTTCGGATTGGATTATTTAGCATTATTTTTTAAAGATTTCTTTGTAGGTTCTTAGGGTGCCTACGGCTCAGTCAGTTAAATGTCAGATTCCTGGTTTGACCTTGTTTCATGATCTTGTGTTTGTGAGATCTAGCCCTGCATCAGGCTCTGCGCTCAACAGGGAGGCTACATGGGATTCTCCCTCTCCCTCTGTCCCTCCCCTCCCCACTGACTCTCTCTGATGGAAGGCAGGTAGGCAGGCAGGAAGGCTGATTTCTTGGTCTATTCTAGATAACAGTCCTTTGTAGAATACGTGGTTTTCTAGTATTTCCCCACAGTCTGTTACTTGTCTTTTTATCTTGTTCATATAAGTCTTTACAGAGCAAACATTTTTAATTTTGATGTGGTCGAATTTATGAACTTTCCATAACTTGTGCCTTTGGTATCAAGTTTAAGGATTCTGCTTTTCTTAGGCATTAGTCCTTTTAGATATTTTAGTGCCTACACCATTCTATATAAATTTTGGAATAACCTTGTATACATATCTAAAGTTCTTGGTGGGACTGTGGTAGGACTTGCATTATACCTGTCGAACAGTTGGGGGAGAGTTGAGACTTCCAGTTCATAAATATAATATTTGCTGCCATTTATCAAATGCTTTTTATGTGTCATTTGATGTGAATATAAAATTGTCCCTTGTTACCTAGTTCCTATTGTGGATTACATTACTTGACTTTTGAATCCTGAACCAGCCTTGCATGCCTGGAATCAGTTCCACCTTGTGCTGGAGGGCCAGGAATGGCCAGCAATCCCTGAACCAGGGGAGGAAAGATTACTGCAAACGTTGCTCTAAAGAGAGGAGAAGGCAAGGGGTCTGTGCTCAGAGAGGAAGACCCTTGCTCTTTTTTCGCTCCTGCTTTTTTTTGGTCCTTAGGATAATCACAGATCTTATCACTGTTTCTCAAGCATGCAAGTGTGACAAGGGGCTTTGCTGGAACTGGGAGAATCTGTTTACGGGAAAGACACAATATGCTGATCTATATGTTCCATGAGTTCTGGTACACATAGCCCAAGTGACAATGCATACATCTCTTAGGTCACAGGATGGTTGCGTGGGCTAAGAAAGCTTTGGGAAAGACAACTTCCCGTAGCATTCCTAGGACAGTGTGGTCACGCAGGCCTCGGCATTCTAAAGGCCTAAGCCCTTCTCCAAAACCTTCCATCGCCCCCAGCAGCCTCCTTGTTACATTTTAGCAAGCCAGGTATTCTGGCCGATGGACGCTCTACATTAACCCCAATAGTGGAGAATAATTCTTGCTGCACATTATTGGATTAAGTTTTCTAGTATTTTTTTGAGGAAATGTGTGTCTGTGTTGATGAGACATATTGGTCTGTGCCTTCTTCCTTCCTTCTTTGTCGCTTTCCTTTCTTTCCTGTCCCTTTCCCTTCCCTTTCTTCCTCCCTTCTTTCCATTCTCTTTCCCTGGTTTTAACATCAGATTAACACTGGTCTCATTTGGTGAGTTGAGAAGTATTACTTCCTCTGTTATTTTCCAGAGAAGTGTATAAAAACATAGTACTGATTCTTCAATAAAAGATTGGTAGAATTCTCTAGTGAAGCTATCTGGGTCTGAAAATTTCCCTTGGGGAATCTTCTTAATGACAACATCAATTTCTGTAATGGTCATAGGACTATGTGTATTGTCTATTTCATCTTGGTTGAATTTTGATAGTCTGTGGTATTCAGAGAATTGTTTCATTTTTAATAATCTGTCAACTTTATGAGTCCAAAGTTATTCAAAATGTTTCTTTATTATATAATCTTCTTTATGACTCGACTCTGTAATAATATCTATGATTTTATGCCTAATATTGGTAATGTGTGTCTTTTTTCTCTCTCCCTCTCTCTCTCTCCCTCTTTCCCCTCCAGTCTTCTAAGAAGCTCATCAATTACATCAATTTTTTTTAAAGAAACAGCTTTTGTTTCTTTTTTTCTATTTTTTTTTCTCTATTTGCAATTTTATTGACTTCTGACACTTATCATATTCTTCCCCAGCTCCTTTGGGTTTATTTTGCTTTACTATTTGTAGTTCCTTGAGGTTGGAACATAGGTAATTATTTAATTCCTTTTCCCTTATGTAATGCAGTTATTTTAGTACTATAAATTGTCTTGTTGGCATTTTAATAGCTATATCCCAGATTTTTTAAAAAAAAATTTTTTTTCTCATTTTGATTCTGTTCTTTGTTTCACTTGAGACTTTCTCTTTGGATCATGGATATGTGTTGTTTAAGTTTCATGTGCTTAGAAATTAGTATTAAAAATATTATTATTTCTGTTTCTTTTTTTTAAATTTAATTTTATTTTTTCAATGGTCCAAGATTCATTGTTTGTGCACCACACCCAGTGCTCCATGCAATCCTTTACCTCCTTAATACCCACCACCAGGCTCACCCATCCCCCACATCCCCCTCCCCTCTAAAACCCTCAGTTTATATTTCAGTTTCTTTAAATGTGTTAAAGTCCATCATCTGACCCAGAATGTGGTCTATGTTGGTGAATGTTCCATAGTAGCTTATAAAGCATGTGTGTTCTGCAGCTGGGGGGTGAAGTGTTCTGCATGTCAGTTAGATCCTGTTGGTTAATTGTATAATTCAGATATTCTATGAACTTGCTGATTTTTTTTCCAGTTGGTAAATCACAGCTGTTAAAGTCCTCAGCTGTACTGTTAATTTGTTATTTCTTCTCTCAACTCTATCAGTTTTGTTTCGTGGATTTTGAGGTTCTGCTGTTTGTTGTTTGCACATTTAGAATTTGTGTTTCTTCCTGGTGGATCAATCATTTTATCATTGTATAATGTCCCTCTTTGTTTCTAGAATTTTTTTATTTATTATTTTTATTTTATTTTATTTTACTTTATTTATTTATTATTATTATTATTTTTTTATTTTAGAGGGAGAACACCATGAACTGGTAGGGGAGGGGCAGAATCTTAAGTAGTGCAAAGCCCAGCTCAGGGTGTGATCTCATGACCCTGACATCAGTCATGACATGAACCAAAATTAAGAGTCAGACTCAACTGACTGAGGCACCCAGGTACCCCAAGAATTTTTTTTTTCTTCTCATGGCTATCTTGATCATATATTAATGTGGCTACTCTTGCTTCTTTGTTATCAATATTTGCATGGTACACTTCTTCTCATTCTACTTTCAACCTACCTATGTCCTTGACTTTGAAGTGTGTTTTTTTATGAACAGCATGAATTATTTGTTTTCTGGTAGTTTTCGCTAGTTCTGATTCTGCTGTTTCTTTCTTTCTTTCTCTCCCTCTCTCTTTCCTTCCTTCCTTTTTTTCTTCCTTCCTTCCGTTCTACCTTCCTTCCTTCTTTCCTGTGAATTACTGCAACATTTTTTAAAGGATTCCATAGTTCTCAAAATGGTTGCTCTAGGTATTATAATAGACATTAGTGATGTATAACAGCCTGCAGATTATGAGTGTTCTATTACTGTTGTAGCAACTTGGTGAGTTAAAACAGAAATTTATATTCTTATAATTCTGGAGCCTGAAAATCCAAAGTCAATGTTACTCAGCCAAAACCAGGCACAAGCAGGACCACACTCCTCCAGAGGATCTGGGGAAAGTTCTGTTCCTAGATTCTTCCAGTTTTTGATAACTGCTAGCATTTCTTGGCCTCTGGCCCTGTCACTTTCCTCTCTGCCTCCAAGTTCACACTGCTTTCTTCTCTTCTGTCTGAAATCTCTCCCTGACTCCCTCTTAAAGGACACATGTGAAGGCCTGTAGTGCTCACCTTCGTAATCCAGGATCATCCCCCCCCACCCCCGCCACCTTGAGATGCTTAACTTAAGACACATTTGTGGAAATGATTGCCATATAAAATAACATGCACAGGTGCCCTGGATTAAGACATGCACATTAACATGGCCATCATTCATCCTACTGCAATGATTTCAACTTTTACCACTTTGCCATATAACCTTACTTCCATTTAGACCCCTTTAGCTTTCCAACTTTTACATATCATTATCTTGAGTTCAGAGGGTGTTATAATTTTTATTCCAAACATTAAATATGATTTATGGAACTTACTATGAAATAAAAGTATAATTTGTATTCCTATATTTTCTTCTCTGTCCTGTGTTCCTTCTTTCTCTTGATGTTTCAGCTTCCTCCTGTTTTCTTTTCAAAGAAGTTCATGTAGCCAGTCACTAAGGTTGGGTCTACTAGCAGCAAATTCTTCATCTGACATTTAAAAAAATTCCCTTGATTTCTGAAGAATACATTCACTGGATATAGAATTTATGGTTGACAATTCTTTTATTTTCAAAGCTTGAGAAAGGTTGTGACACTTCCTTTAGTCCTCCAGTGGTCAGGAGATACACATTCAAAAGGGTAAATTTCAGTAAATAATGAGTATTTCTCTCTGGCTCTTTTCCAGATGTTGTTCTTTGTCTCTAGTTTTCATTTAATTAGATGTGTCTTGGCATGGTTTAGTTTAGGATTTATCCTGTTTGAGGGTCACTGAGTTTCTTAGAACTGTAGGTTTATGTGTTTCAAATACCCTTCACTCCATGGTCTTTCTCTTCTTATTATGAGACACAGGTGATAAACAAAGATTGGCTCTTTTGCTTCTGTCCCTAGGACCTGGAGATTTTGTTCACTTTTTTTCAGTCTGTATATTTTCTGTTGTTCAGTGTGGGGGAATTCTATTCATGTGCTCTCAAATTCACTGATACCATCACACATCTCTACGATCAGCCTTCTATCAATTTTTATTTTAATTTATGTTGTACTTTTTAGTCCTATAATTTCCATCTGGTTCTTTCTTTATAACTTCCATTTCTTCACTGATATATTTATCATCTTCATGCAGATAATTTGTAAATGACTGTTGAAGCATTTAATGATGGCTGTTTTAAAACCCTTATCAGATGATTGCAACACCTGCTTTATTTCAGGTGTTGTCAGTTGGTTGTCTTTTCTCATTCAAATTTTGATTTCTTAGCTCTTAGTGAGATAATTGTATCCTGGATATTTTGTCTATCATGTTAGGACACACTGATACCATATAAATCCCTCATTATAGCAGCCAATGACCCTGGGTAGGCTCAGCATACAGGTCTTTGCCAACATTGTGGGCTTGGGTTCCAATGACAGGTTAATTTTCAGATAAATTAAAGTGTTGTCTTGGTCATCTTGGTTGATGTAGTGCCACTGGCTCTTGTACTCATTCTTATTGGGACCAGGATGTTCCTGGGAGGGGAGTATTTGGGATCCTGCAACCAGTTCCTCTTTTCCCACACCCCTCCCCCTGCCTAGGTTTCTGGGAATGGAGGAAAATCTCAGTTTCTCATGAGCCAAGACAAAATGTCTTCCTCAGTCAGGTCACTTGTGTAGCTGAGTCTCTCTTGCAACTTCTATCTGTCTTGGTATCTTTCCTCAGAAAAGGGAACCCTAGGTTCATGGGGAAAGTGAAGGCTAGACATTTGTCATTGTTAGAGCTCTTTGTCTTAACAGCTACCTTGCTGTCTGTTGTTGTTAAAGGGATATCATCTACATCCTAGAGGGAGATGAGCTTATCTGGAGCCTTCTGTTGCCTGGTTGGGAAACACCCATCTGGTTGGTCTTCTGTTTGTGCAAGCAAGGAACCTGGTACTGTGGTGTTTCCTTGGTCCTGGGTCCCAAACCAGCTTTCCTTCTTCTCCCTCCCTTTAGAGTTCTCTTCTGGTTGTCTCTTGTGATGTTCAAAGGGTTTATGCCTGTGCTTAGCAGCCAAGAACTTAGAAGAAAATGTCTCCCAAGTCTGAATTGGTAGTCCATATACCTTTAAATAGTCTGGGCTGCCCTCAACAGGAGACTCCTATAAGATTACTTTGGGACTTAATACTTTGGCTCAGTACTTCAAATTTTGGACTAATATTTTGTCTACAGTTCTATATATAAAGATTTTATGATTTGGACTCAGCTTCTTGAATTTGAAGTAGGGGTTGCAGATGACTGATGTAATGCACATCCTCTTTTGTGTTGCTTGGCTGGAGTGGCTTACAGCACAGTGAACAAAGTCAGCCACATCAGAATGAAACATGTGCATGAGTCAATTACATGTAGATGCCACGGAGAAAATCATGATGGCTTCAGCATAAGTACAGATTACATCCAGGTTTCATATTTTACATCATAATATGGTAATTTATTCTATAAAGCCACAGCCTTGGCTTGTTTCTGAGTCAGCTTGATTTGTAAGTCAGAGTCCAATTTCTCTCCACTTGTTCAGGCTCTCTATGCTGGTGCATATCATGTAAGTAGACATGGTGCCTGTGACTTTCATGAGAGAGAAGCCTGTCTAGGTACAGGTTGGATTAAGAACCTTTAGTGCCCATCAGGGCTCCCTCCTAGGTTGATTTGCTCTCAGGGCTGGGTCAGTACTTGGTCAGTACTGTATCTGAAGAACCCAAGATCACAATTATGACCAGTGTTTAAATCCTGTCTGCCTTGTTTTTTTTTAGTGAATAACTTGACTTCTGACCCTGGCTGTGACATCTCTGTGTCTGCCAACCTTTACCAAGGGATCATATCAGGGCATCTTTTAATCTTATTAAAGGTATTTTCTTTCATCCCTGAGAGGGATGGTCTGTCCAGGTGCCTAACAGATCAGATATGCTGTCTTCTTCTAAATTAATTAATTAAACTTCTCCTTAGAACTCCAGCACTACCCAATTAAGACAGATGGCCAAGTGAAATATTTATTTTAAATAACTGCATTTTGTACACTTCCTGCAGAACTTATGAAATTTATGGACAGTAAGGAACTATAAAAACTTCAAGATCAGTGAATTCTAGGCCAGTGTGTAGCTTAGAAGGAGAATATGTTTTTCAACTGCCCATTTACCATAAAAATGCTTATGTTAAAGGTTTAGCACACCATTTACCTTTTAGACATCCACCAGAAGAATGAGGTAAAACTTTTCCAGGGCTTCTGTCTTACTAATTTCATGCTTTGACAGCTTTGTAGCGTGCTTACTGTTGGGTGTTTTTTATATCCAGGTTTGAACAAATTATTATCTTTTGTAAATTGGTATACAGTAAAATAGGAGTTGTTGGTGCACAAATCTACAAGTATCAACACATGGGTAGATGTGGAACCAGCACCAGAATCAGAATACGGAGTGATTCCATCACCCACAAACTTCCATTCCTTTGTAGCCACACCTCCCACCCTGAACACTGGACAGCTGGTCTGTTCTCCATCACTACAGTTTCATCTTTTTGAGAATATCACAAAGAGTAGTTATATTCTACATAATTTCTGAGAATATAGATGGGAGTGTAATGGCATATCCTCTAAAGAAAACAGGCAAGCAGTTCTTATGAACTTAATATACATTTATCATAACATCCAGGAATCCTACTCCTAGGTATTTACCCTAGGAATATGAAATTTACCCTACATGAATGTATACACCAACTCCATTCCTAACTGCCAAATGCCCGTAAGCCATGGAAATGCCCTTCAGCTGGTGAATGGACAAATATACCAGTAGCACACTCATCCAGGGGAGTTCTACTTAGCAGAACCAAGGACAAATTTACATATGTAGGAACACAGGTATTCACAGAGGCATTGCGTTGAGTGGACATTATTGTGGTTGGTTTAGCCATCCTTTCAAGCAGACCCATTTCATGTATGTAGGGACAGAACTCTTGAATCTTTCAACAAGGACCAAAGAGAACAGTTCACTCTTCTATAAATTATAATATTTACAGCTACCAAAACATCATAAAGTCATTGTGTCATATGGGTGCAATTATGGCTTAAAGAACACTGACCTCCCAAAAAATGAAAGAAAGAAGAAAGACAGAAAGAAAGAAAGAAAAAACCCTGACCCATTTTCATTTGAAAGAGTTGAGATTTTTCTCAATGTAATGTGCTGTGTTTGTTAGAAAGGAACAGATATATAATCAAAAGTCATTTATTTCAGGTTGACAAAATCATTTAATATACTGGGAATTATTGTCATAAATACTGTCTATTTCTTTCTTTTTTTTAAAGATTTTATTTATTTATTTGACGGACAGAGATCACAAGTAGGCAGAGAGGCAGGCAGAGAGAGAGAGGAGGAAGCAGACTTCCCGTGAGCAGAGAGCCTGATGCAGGGCTCGATCCCAGGCCCCTGGGATCATGACCTGAGCTGAAGGCAGAGGCTTAACCCACTGAGCCACCCAGGCTCCCCAAAATACTGTCTATTTCTATTCAGCAGGGGCACTGACTGCAGGAGACACATCAAACCACTAAATGCAAGTCAGCTCTACCTTCTCTGAAATGTATAAAAAAACAAAAGAATTTTAGATTTCAACAATTCCTTTAATATAATTTAATACAATTATTTAACAGATGAGGAAGGTCTTAGAGGGGAGGGGATGAGGAGATGAGTGAGCCAAGTAGTGGGTGCTAAGGAGGGCACACGTTGGGTGGAGCACTGGGTGTCATACACAACACTGGATCATGGACCACAGAGTCAAAACTAATGATGTACTGTATGTTGACTAACATGACATAACAAAAAAAAAAAAAAAAAAAAAGAAGATGAAGATGACATAGAGGTAAAATAATTTAGTTTAAATTAAGGGTGAATTAATGGCAGAGCTAAAACAGGACCCCAGGTACCAAGTTCTTGGTATGCTAAGATACAATAAAAATTTAAATTATCATTTGGAAATATTCCTATAAAATTTTAATGTGTGTATATAGTAAATTTTAATAAGGGTTAATTTATATTTTCATTTATATATTTACTCCAAAAAATATGCATGTTATATGCCAGAGTCTGGGATAAAAAGATCAGGATGTAAGCTTCCCCTCAAGGAAGTTCAGAATTCAGTAGGACATAGATGTTGAAGTAGGTGCTTTTATGTATCTGTCTTAAATGAGGTATATACAGAATTCTACAAGGGGATAGAGAAAAAATTCTTACATTCTCTAAAAGAGTTAAGAAATACCTAGCAAGAACCCTCAAATATTTAAGAACTCTTAGTTGCTGTCCAAGAAGAATGGGCATCCTAGACAGTGATTTCAGTATTTGCCAAAAACCTGGAGGATGAGAAATGCCAGTATTTTGGAGAATGGATACAAAGGTCAATATGGTTGGGGAATAAGGAACACCTTATATGTGGGACAGGTTGGGAATTCCAATGTAGAGACAGAGGACAAGAGAAAGCTGGGAATCTCCAATATGATGGCTTTTTTTTCCAAAAGAAAAATTTTTTTTTAATTTTATTTTTTATAAACATATAATATATTTTTATCCCCAGGGGTACAGGTCTGTGAATCGCCAGGTTTACACACTTCACATCACTCACCATAGCACATACCCTCCCCAATGTCCATAATCCCACCCCCCCAACCCCCCTCCCCCCATTAACCCTCAGTTTGTTTTGTGAGATTAAGAGTCACTTATGGTTTGTATCCCTCCCAATCCCATCTTGTTTCATTTACTCTTCTCCTACCCCCTTAACCCACCATGTTGCATCTCCTCTCCCTCATATCAGGGAGATCATATGATAGTTGTCTTTCTCCGATTGACTTATTTCGCTAAGCATGATACCCTCTAGTTCCATCCACGTCGTTGCAAAGGCAAGATTTCATTTCTTTTGATGGCTGCATAGTATTCCATTGTGTATATATACCACATCTTCTTTATCCATTCATCTCTTGATGGACATCTAGGTTCTTTCCATAGTTTGGCTATTGTAGGCATTGCTGCTATAAACATTCGGGTGCACGTGCCCCTTCGGATCACTACGTTTGTATCTTTAGGGTAAATACCCAGCAGTGCAATTGCTGGGTCATAGGGTAGTTCTATTTTCAACATTTTGAGGAACCTCCATGCTGTTTTCCAGAGTGGTTGCACCAGCTTGCATTCCCACCAACAATGTAGGAGGGTTCCCCTTTCTCCGCATCCTCGCCAGCATCTGTCATTTCCTGACTTGTTAATTTTAGCCATTCTGACTGGTGTGAGGTGATATCTCATTGTGGTTTTGATTTGTATTTCCCTGATGCCGAGTGATGTGGAGCACTTTTTCATGTGTCTGTTGGCCATCTGGATGTCTTCTTTGCAGAAATGTCTGTTCATGTCCTCTGCCCATTTCTTGATTGGATTATTTGTTCTTTGGGTGTTGAGTTTGCTAAGTTCTTTATAGATTTTGGACACTAGCCCTTTATCCGATATGTCATTTGCAAATATCTTCTCCCATTCTGTCAGTTGTCTTTTGGTTTTGTTAACTGTTTCCTTTGCTGTGCAAAAGCTTTTGATCTTGATAAAATCCCAATAGTTCATTTTTGCCCTTGCTTCCCTTGCCTTTGGCGATGTTCCTAGGAAGATGTTGCTGCGGCTGAGGTCGAAGAGGTTGCTGCCTGTGTTCTCCTCAAGGATTTTGATGGATTCCTTTCTCACATTGAGATCCTTCATCCATTTTGAGTCTATTTTCGTGTGTGGTGTAAGGAAATGATCCAATTTCATTTTTCTGCATGTGGCTGTCCAATTTTCCCAACACCATTTGTTGAAGAGGCTGTCTTTTTTCCATTGGATATTCTTTCCTGCTTTGTCGAAGATTAGTTGACCATAGAGTTGAGGGTCTATTTCTGGGCTCTCTATTCTGTTCCATTGATCTATGTGTCTGTTTTTGTGCCAGTACCATGCTGTCTTGATGATGACAGCTTTGTAATAGAGCTTGAAGTCCGGAATTGTGATGCCACCAACTTTGGCTTTCTTTTTCAATATTGCTTTGGCTATTTGAGGTCTTTTCTGGTTCCATATAAATTTTAGGATTATTTGTTCCATTTCTTTGAAAAAAATGGATGGTACTTTGATAGGAATTGCATTAAATGTGTAGATTGCTTTAGGTAGCATAGACATTTTCACAATATTTATTCTTCCAATCCAGGAGCATGGAACATTTTTCCATTTCTTTGTGTCGTCCTCCATTTCTTTCATGAGTACTTTATAGTTTTCTGTGTATAGATTCTTAGTCTCTTTGGTTAGGTTGATTCCTAGGTATCTTATAGTTTTGGGTGCAATTGTAAATGGGATTGACTCCTTAATTTCTCTTTCTTCTGTCTTGTTGTTGGTGTAGAGAAATGCAACTGATTTCTGTGCATTGATTTTATATCCTGACACTTTACTGAATTCCTGTACAAGTTCTAGCAGTTTTGGAGTGGAGTCTTTTGGGTTTTCCACATATAGTATCATATCATCTGCGAAGAGTGATAGTTTGACTTCTTCTTTGCCGATTTGGATGCCTTTAATTTCCTTTTGTTGTCTGATTGCTGAGGCTAGGACTTCTAGTACTATGTTGAATAGCAGTGGTGATAACGGACATCCCTGCCGTGTTCCCGACCTTAGCGGAAAAGCTTTCAGTTTTTCTCCATTGAGAATGGTATTTGCAGTGGGTTTTTCATAGATGGCTTTGATAATATTGAGGTATGTGCCCTCTATCCCTACACTTTGAAGAGTTTTGATCAGGAAGGGATGCTGTACTTTGTCAAATGCTTTTTCAGCATCTATGGAGAGTATCATATGGTTCTTGTTCTTTCTTTTATTAATGTGTTGTATCACATTGATTGATTTGCGGATGTTGAACCAACCTTGCAGCCCTGGAATAAATCCCACTTGGTCGTGTTGAATAATCCTTTTAATGTACTGTTGAATCCTATTGGCTACTATTTTGGCGAGAATTTTTGCATCTGTGTTCATCAAGGATATTGGTCTATAGTTCTCTTTTTTGATGGGATCCTTGTCTGGTTTTGGGATCAAGGTGATGCTGGCCTCATAAAATGAGTTTGGAAGTTTTCCTTCCATTTCTATTTTTTGGAACAGTTTCAGGAGAATAGGAATTAGTTCTTCTTTAAATGTTTGGTAAAATTCCCCCGGGAAACCATCTGGCCCTGGGCTTTTGTTTGTTTGGAGATTTTTGATGACTGTTTCAATCTCCTTACTGGTTATGGGTCTGTTCAGGCTTTCTATTTCTTCCTGGTTCAGTTGTGGTAGTTTATATGTCTCTAGGAATGCATCCATTTCTTCCAGATTGTCAAATTTGTTGGTGTAGAGTTGCTCATAGTATGTTCTTATAATTGTCTGTATTTCTTTGGTGTTCATTGTGATATCTCCTCTTTCATTCATGATTTTATTTATTTGGGTCCTTTCTCTTTTCTTTTTGATAAGTCTGGCCAGGGGTTTATCGATCTTATTAATTGTTTCAAAGAACCAGCTCCTAGTTTTGTTGATTTGTTCTATTGTTTTTTTGGTTTCTATTTCATTGATTTCTGCTCTGATTTTTATGATTTCTCTTCTCCTGCTGGGTTTAGGGTTTCTTTCTTGTTCTTTCTCTGGCTCTTTTAGGTGTAGGGTTAGGTTGTGTACCTGAGACCTTTCTTGTTTCTTGAGAAATGCTTGTACCGCTATATATTTTCCTCTCAGGACTGCCTTTGTTGTGTCCCACAGATTTTGAACCCTTGTGTTTTCATTATCATTTGTTTCCATGAATTTTTTCAACTCTTCTTTAATTTCCTGGTTGACCCATTCATTCTTTAGAAGGATGCTGTTTAGTCTCCATGTATTTGGGTTCTTTCCAAATTTCCTCTTGTGATTGAGTTCTAGCTTCAGAGCATTGTGGTCTGAAAATATGCAGGGAATGATTCCAATCTTTTGATAACAGTTGAGACCTGATTTAGGACCAAGAATATGATCTATTCTGGAGAATGTTCCATGTGCACTAGAGAAGAATGTGTATTCTGTTGCTTTGGGATGAAATGTTCTGAATATATCTGTGATGTCCATCTGGTCCAGTGTGTCATTTAAGGCCTTTATTTCCTTGTTGATCTTTTGCTTGGATGATCTGTCCATTTCAGTGAGGGGAGTGTTAAAGTCCCCTACTATTATTGTATTATTGTCGATGTGTTTCTTTGATTTTGTTATTAATTGGTTTATATAGTTGGCTGCTCCCACGTTAGGGGCATAGATATTTAAAAGTGTTAGATCTTCTTGTTGGACAGTTCCTTTGAGTATGATATAGTGTCCTTCCTCATCTCTTATTATAGTCTTTGGCTTAAAATCTAATTGATCTGATATAAGGATTGCCACTCCTGCTTTTTTCTGATGTCCATTAGCATGGTAAATTCTTTTCCACCCCCTCACTTTAAATCTGGAGGTGTCTTCAGGTTTAAGATGAGTTTCTTGTAGGCAACATATAGATGGGTTTTGTTTTTTTATCCATTCTGATACCCTGTGTCTTTTGATTGGGGCATTTAGCCCATTAACATCAGGGTAAGTATTGAGAGATATGAATTTAGTGCCATTGTATTGCCTGTAAGGTGACTGTTATTGTATATTGTCTCTGTTCCTTTCTGATCTACTACTTTTAGGGTCTCTCTTTGCTTAGAGGACCCCTTTCAATATTTCCTGTAGAGCTGGTTTGGTATTTACAAATTCTTTCAGTTTTTGTTTGTCCTGGAAGCTTTTAATCTCTCCTTCTATTTTCAATGATAGCCTAGCTGGATATAGTATTCTTGGCTGCATGTTTTTCTCGTTTAGTACTCTGAATATATCATGCCAGCTCTTTCTGGCTTGCCAGGTCTCTGTGGATAAGTCTGCTGCCAATCTAATATTTTTACCATTGTACGTTACAGACTTCTTTTCCCGGGCTGCTTTCAGGATCTTCTCTTTGTCACTAAGACTTGTAAATTTTACTATTAGGTGACGGGGTGTGGACCTATTCTTATTGATTTTGAGGGGGGTTCTCTGAACCTCCTGGATTTTGATGCTTGTTCCCTTTGCCATATTGGGGAAATTCTCCAATAATTCTCTCCAATATACCTTCTGCTCCCCTTTCCCTTTCTTCTTCTTCTGGAATCCCAATTATTCTAATATTGTTTCATCTTATGGTATCACTTATCTCTCGAATTCTCCCCTCGTGGTCCAGTAGCTGTTTGTCCCTCTTTTGCTCAGCTTCTTTATTCTCTGTCATTTGGTCTTCTATATCGCTAATTCTTTCTTCTGCCTCATTTATTCTAGCAGTCAGAGCCTCCATTTTTGATTGCACCTCATTAATAGCTTTTTTTATTTCAACTTGGTTAGATTTTAGTTCTTTTATTTCTCCAGAAAGGGCTTTTATATCTCCGAGAGGGTTTCTCTAATATCTTCCATGCCTTTTTCGAGCCCGGCTAGAACCCTGAGAATCGTCATTCTGAACTCTAGATCTGACATATTACCAATGTCTGTATTGATTAGGTCCCTAGCCTTTGGTACTGCCTCTTGTTCTTTTTTTTTGTGGTGAATTTTTCCGCATTGTCATTTTGTCCAGATAAGAGTAGATGAAGGAGCAATTAAAATACTAAAAGGGTGGCAACAACCCCAGGAAAATATGCTTTAGCCAAATCAGAAGAGATCCCAAATCGTGAGGGGGGAGAAAGGGGATAAAAAGAGGTTCAGAAAGAAGGAAAAAAAAAAAAAGAAAAAAAAAGAAAGAAACAATTAAAAAAAGAAAACCAATAAAGAAAAAAATATAAAAAGGAAAAAATATATATATATATATATTAGATAAACTAGTTAAAAAACATTAAAAAAGAAAAGGGTAAAAGTTAAAAAAAATTAGCAGAAGAAGAAAAATAAATTGAAAAAGAAAAAAAATTAAATTAACTGCAAGGCTAAAATCATGGGGAGAAAGCCATGAGTTCCGTGCTTTGCTTTCTCCTCCTTTGGAATTCCGCCGCTCTCCTTGGTATTGAAACTGCACTCCTTGGTAGGTGAACTTGGTCCTGGCTGGGTTTCTTGTTGATCTTCTGGGGGAGGGGCCTGTTGTAGTGATTCTCAAGCGTCTTTGCCCCGGGCGGAGTTGCACCGCCCTTACCAGGGGCCGGGCTGAGTAATCCGCTCGGTTTTGCTTTCGGGAGCTTTTGTTCCCTGAGCGCTTTCCGTAGAGTCCAGAGGGCGGGAATGAAGACGGCGGCCTCCCGGTGTCCGGCCCGGAGGAGCCGAGAGCCCGGGGCCCCACTCCTCAGTGTGCCCTCAGAGAACAGCGCTGATTTACTCCCGTCACCCTGCCTCCGGCCGCGCTCCGAGCTGACCGAGCCTGCGACCGGTTCAAGGTAACCCCGAGCTGAGAGTCACTCCTCGGCTCTGTCTCTGTAGCCGGCTTCCCCGTTCTAATACCTGTAAGCTCTGCGACACTCAGACACCCCCGATCCTTCTGTGACCCTGCGGGACCTGAGGCCACGCTGACCCCGCGCGGGCTTCACCCCGGTTAAGCCTCTGGAGCGATGTCCCTCAGCGGAACAGACTTTTAAAAGTCCCGATTTTGTGCTCCGTGGCTCCGCCGCTTGCTGGGAGCCGGCCCCTCCCCCCGCGGTCTATCTTCCCGTCGCTTTGGATTCACTTCTCCGCCCGTCCTACCTTTCAGAAAGTGGTTGATTTTCTGTTTCTAGAGTTGCTGTTCTTCTCTTCGATCTCCCGTTGGATTTGTAGGTGTTTGCAATCTTTAGATAAGCTATCTAGCTGATCTCCCGCTACCTGAAGTAGTCTCAGCTGCTACTTCTCCGCCATCTTGACTCCTCCCCCCCAAAAGAAAATTTTATTGTAGTTTTCTAACAAAGCAAGTTATTTAGTGTTTCATTAGAATAACTTTATTTTTATGTTTAAATCAAAATATTGTATCTCTCTGATATGAGGAATTTGAGAGGCAGGGCGGGGGACTTGGGGGTAGGGAAGGAAAAAATGAAACAAGATGGGATTGGGAGGGAGAAAAACCATAAGAGACTCTTTTTTTTTTTTTAAGATTTTATTTATTTATTTGACAGACAGAGATCACAAGTAGGCAGAGAGGCAGGCAGAGAGAGAGGAGGAAGCAGGCTCCCCGCTGAGCAGAGAGCCCTATGCAGGGCTCGATCCCAGGACCCTGGGATCATGACCTGAGCCGAAAGCAGAGGCTTTAACCCACTGAGCCACCCAGGTGCCCCCCATAAGAGACTCTTAATCTCACAAAACACACTGAGGGTTGCTGGGGGTGGGGGTTATGGAGAGGGTGGTTGGGTGATGGACATTGGGGGGGTATGTGCTATGGTGAGCGCTGTGAAATGCGTAAGCCTGATGATTCACAGACCTGTACCCCTGGGGCAAATAACACATTTTACGTTAATAAAAATAATTAAAAAAATGATGTCCTCTAAAAAAAATTTGGGAAAATAATGAAGCTGTTTTAAAGAAAGTGATTAAAATGTATGTGTTAGGATGACTGCTGAAGTTTTGTTTTGTTTTCTTATCAAAACAAGCATCTATTTTAGTTCCAGGTACTAATATATTTTTTTTAATTTTGTTTTAAACAGATAAGCAGTTGCAAAGGGTAATAATATCATTTGCTCTTTGTTTCCAAAAACACATTTGTCAGTGCCAGAAAATGAAAATCACCCCAGAAACATGAAAAAAGAACAAGAAGGGAATTATTTTCCTTTGTTTTAAATAACAGTACAATAATTTTAAGATTAAAAATTTAGCATAAAATACTTTTAAAATTTTTCAAGTATTTTCAAAAACATTAAAGAAACTTAAAATAATTATTTAAAAATAATTGGGAGTTAAAAAATAATTGTGAGTGTCATTTCACAGTTATTTTCATAAATCAACCAGCTAAAAAGTAGTTGGTTTAAATGCTAAAGAGAAATACAAACCATGCTAGTCTGACCTTTGACTGAACGAACTTTGTGTTAAGTATAGCAGTGCACCTGCTTGTTCAGTTTTACTTGAAGTGACAGACTGGCATAGATAGAAATAAAGTAACAGCTAGTGCAGAACGACGAGAAGTTCAAACATATGCAAGAGAGGTATTTCTAAAGTAGTAAACTTAGCAACAAAGTTTTTCAAGGTGTGAACATCTTCTACATGATAGTTCAGTTTCTAACAACTTAGAATTAAGCCCAAAGCCTGGAAAGGAAGGGATTCCAGGACCAAGAGGCAGTTATGAGGCTGCTTCCATGATGCTGGCATGGGACAGTCAGCACTCAAACTAAGAAAGTAGAAACAGAGAGAAGAAGTGGTGTGATTAGTAGGACCTGCTGATGAATGGGATGGCAAAGAGGCTAAAGCAAGAGAAAGAACTACCTCTCCCAACCTCCAGTGACCAGGTGGCTGGTGGAATGAGGAGGGATTTGGGAGATTCAGAGAGGGGAGCAGTTCAGACTCAATTGCCTAAATGTTCTTTCTCTGATGTTTACAAATAAAGTTATCTGTGGAGAGAAGGGAAATAGGAGTGGGAAGGAGCTTGGGAAAGATGATGATGGTTTGAGACAACAGCTAGTGGGATAGGAAGGAGAAGTACGTTGAGTGTGGGCCAGGGAGAAAGTGTGAGTTGAGGGTTGAGCAGGACTCTGGAGACCATGGTATATATTGGTATAAATCAGCAAACTCTTCACCAGGTTAGAGGAAGATGGAACAGATGGTTGGTTGGTCCTAAGTGGGTTCTGTCTGATGAATGGAACAGAGGGTAAGGTTATAGAGAGCACCATGGAGGGACTGCTGGGAGCGTGTACCAGAGTATCAGCCACACTGTCCAGGGCGTGTAAAATGCAGTGAAATAAATAGAGGCCCCTGGAATTTGAAGACTGGGTTTCAGGGGAGTGCAAGCCCATAATAGTTCAAAGACACTGGTGGTCAGAGAGAGTGGTTAAGAGCCTAGGATTTTTATTATAAAGTGTAGCAAAGTGACCAGCACCTCACTTTAAATGGAGAGGAAGGAAGGGCCCCTGCACTTGAAAGGATCAAGGGACTATGACTCGTTTAGCAGAACTGTCCATGTGGACACTCCTAACAGCCACGGGTGAAGATGGCACCACGGGTGAAGATGGCGCCACATTGAAGATGGCACCACGGCAAAGATGGCAATCACCCAGAGGGTTGCAGGAAAATGGCCCAGATTAGCAGTGGGGTGGCACTGGATAATGTCATGAATCTCGAGGTCCGGGGGTATAGCATGTGAGTCGAGAGTGGACATAG
The DNA here is from genome assembly GCF_002288905.1 of Enhydra lutris kenyoni. Taxonomy (NCBI): domain Eukaryota; kingdom Metazoa; phylum Chordata; class Mammalia; order Carnivora; family Mustelidae; genus Enhydra; species Enhydra lutris. Next base: position 3,087,130 of record NW_019154095.1, on the reverse strand, counting down.
GGAATGTAGATCAGAAGGACGTTGACTCCACCCCCTTGCAGAGTTGATAAATGCCAAAAAGAAGATGTGGTGTGTACACACCACACACACACACACACATGAACGTTCTTCAGCCATTTATAAGAATGGAATCTTGCCATCGGCAACAATATGGATAGAACGGATGGACCCAGATTGTATTATTCTAAGTGAAGTAAGTCAGAGAAAGACAAATACCATCTGATGTCATTTGTGTGTGGACCTAAATATAATAATGATAAAATAACAAATAAACACAGAACCAGGAACAGTCTCATAAATCCAGAGAACGCATGGGTGGTTGCCAGCAGGGAGGGGGCTCCGGGTGGGTGAAGTAGAGGAAGAAGAGATTAAGAGGCACAAACCTCCAGTTGTGGAATAGATAAGCCACAGAGATGACAGGAACAGCATAGGGGATATAGTCAGCAATGTTGTAATAGCACTGACCGGTGACAGGTGGTGTCTACACTTACCATGGTGAGCATCGCATAACGTACAGAGTTGTTGAATCACTATGTTGTACCCTGAAACTAATACAGCATTGCGTGTCAAACATACTTCAATAAAAAAAGAAAAAAATAGGAAGAAAAAAGCATCATCGTCTACTTATTTTACAAGTAACTCAAGAACCAATATATATTAGTGTGTAAGAAAAATCAGTGGTTATACTTCTCTCTTCTTTGTGGTTATATAAACTTTGTGACAAAATGATACTTGTCTTTTTCTATTCATTGTCTTACCCAAGGCAGTGATTCTTTTTAAGGATTCTGTTCTTATGTAATCTCTACACCCAACATGGGGCTCAAACTCACGACCTCAAGATCGAGAGTTGCTTCCAGGGGAGCCAGCCAGGCCCCTCCCCAGAACAGTGAATGTAACCTAAGATAAAACAAGTAACTGTTTATACTTGCTGTAAGAACAGACTTCCCTTCATATATTCACATAGTCCAGAGAATGCAGTACAGGAGAAATTAAAAAAAAAAAAAAAAAAAAAAGAAAGAAAGAAATAAGCCAGGTAGAAAATGAGCACCAGAGTCCCCTTCCTCCAGAAACACCAGACATAATCTCTGCTGAGAATAGTTAGGAAAACTGAAAACAGAAAGAATCGGCAAGTCTCTCAAGGCTTAAGAGAATGATACAAGGCAACCAGGATTTTAGAAGATAGAAATCAGAGAAGAACCAATATGCATTAAGATGAATCTCCTATTGGGCGCCTGGGTGGCTCAGTGGGTTAAGCCGCTGCCTTCGGAACAGGTCGTGATCTCAGGGTCCTGGGATTGAGCCCCACATTGGGCTCTCTGCTCAGCGGGGATCCTGCTTCCCTCTCTCTCTCTCTGCCTGCCTCTCTGTCTACTTGTGATCTCTCTCTGTCAAATAAATAAATAAAATCTTTAAAAAAAATAAATAAAAAAAAAAAAGATGAATCTCCTCTTTCATAAATCACTTTCCCCTGGGTCCATTTTATGATTCTCAGTTTAGGGCATCCTGGCAGACAGATATCAGTGACTAAGATAATATGGTTTTGAGAGGCATGGGATGTGGGGGCCCCTGAATTGGGATATAAAAACAGTGAAGACTTGAGGGTCCAAGATCTCAAGGAAAAGAGAATTACAGGGTAACCAGCCTGGCATCTGCTGGGTGTGGTCCTTGATGTATTTGCCTAAGCCTCGCTTTCCTGGAGTTAGAAGAAAAAAGCCCAAACAAAAATTTGCTGTTACAGGTCTACAGAGCTCAGAAGAACTGGAATTTTCAGGCTAAGTGGACAAAGATGGTGTCCAAGACCTATTTTTTTAAGGAGGAGATCTACTCGTAAATATATTTTCTGGATTGTGGCATAAGGAGTGAGCCCTGGGAAACAGGCTGGAAATGTAGCTGGGAATCATTCAGATGACTGAACGGGTCAAGGCCATCACTCTAATGTCAGAGGAAAAGGAAAACAGTATTCAGAACTTCTAGGTTGGCTTCTCGGCTATGTCTGCCATTCAATCAAAGCTTTCCTGGGGTGTCCGGAAACAACGCCCCATGACCCCAACCCAGGAGACAGGGATGAGAAAAAGAAGAGACATCCAGACATCGCAGTTAGCACTCAGGGACTCTAGTAATTAATTATGATTTATACAATTTAAGAAAATAAGTGAAATAATAATTTTACCAGAAAACTGTAATCCATAACAACAAACCAAATGGAAGTTTAAGAATTGAAAAATGCAGTATCTGCTATAATTAACTCTATCTAGGTGTTTGGACTGGAAGTTAGTTTAGTAAAAAATATTCCAACTGAATCAAGGGGAAAAAACACACGGAAATGATGTGTATCTTGGGAGCTTTGAAGGAAAGAGAGTGGACAATATCTGAAAACATTGCTAAGAACTTTCCGGTAATGACCACGGACATCGAGGTCGCGATTCATGAAATTCCATCAGCCAGTCAGGATAATACAACGGAAACCTCACACTGGCACATTGCAATAAATCTGGTGCCAAACAGACAAGGAAATATCTTAAAATCAGCATATGCAAAGAAATATTTTCCAAAGAGCAAATACGAGACTGATGGTCCCGTCTTAAGAAAAACAACAGAAATGAAAAGACAGCAGAGTAGCATACCTGAAGTGCTGGGAGATGAGCAGCTATCAAGTGAGAGCATAAAGTCAAAGGTAATCAACCAATCAAAAAAGGAAAACCAGGAAAAATGAATTTTAAGTTATCATGAAATTATATTCTAAATGAAAGGTGAAATTCTCTGGTTAGGTCAAGTAGTATAAATAAAATAGAAAAATAACATGAATCGGTTATATGATGCTTACAAGAGGCAAACACTGTATATAGAGAGAGTAACTTGAAAGTAAAAGTTCAGGAAAAGATCTTTCTGGCAAGGATTAACAAAAAGAAGAAAAATGTGGCGTTACAGTCATCAGTCAAAATAAACAGACACTTACACTGGACATTGATGGTCTGTTCCCTTGTTGGTATGTGACACTCCAACAGAAGGCATGCAGAGAGAAGAAAACAAGTCTCTTTGAACCAAACAATCAAATAAAACACCAAATATAAAAGAACAATCTCTCTAGCAAAGAAAAATCTTCAAAAGGAAGTAATTTTTAGTGACTACACATTCCTCACTGAAATTCTGTGTTTTTTTTCTCCCAACTTTTGTGTAACATTGCGCAAGTTACTTCCCATGTAATGACGACAGTTCATCTCCCTTCTAAGAAGCAGGTTTTCTGTATGGCCCAAGGTGAGTGTGTTGGGTTGACAGACCGATGACATGAGTGATGGAGCCAATCATTGTTCATATTCCTGGAAGTGCTTTGCTGAAAGCAAAACTTCCTATTTGATTAGAGACATTTATTTTGGTTGAATTGATTTTTTTCTTACCCTTTTTCTATTTCAACAGTTTTTTTGTCAGTGTCTTGAGTTCAGTCAGTGGATTTAGTGTTGCTTCGCACTGGCTGACAGCAGCCACTATGTGACTGTTTTTTTTTAACAGGGAATGAATGCTTCATTGCAGCTTTCATTTGGTGTGACCTGGACGTTGGTACGCAGAGGGGAAGTTCAATAAACTTGCCACGTCTATTTCAGCTTTGCGTGCTGTTCTTCTTGTCGATATTTTCTTAATGTATGGCAACGTGTGTGTGTGTGTGTGTGTGTGTGTGTGTGTGTGTGTGTGAGAAAAGTTTTAGTTTCACGACAAAATTAAGAAGAAGGAGCGGATAGTTCAACGTAGTCCCCTCCTCCCTTACACACAGCCTTCCCCACTATCAGCAGTCCTCCCACAGGAGGTACATTTGTTACAAATAATGAAACCATATGGACGCATATTATTACCCCAAATTCATACTTTGTATTGAGAGTCATTCTTGCTCCTTTACATCCTATGGGTTTGGACCAACGCATAAAGACATGTATTGACCATTATAGTATCATACAGGGTAATTTCACAGCCCTAAAACTCTCCTGTGCTCCACCTCGTCATCCCTCCTCCTACCCCAGGCAACCTCGGATTTTTTTTTTTTAACTGTCTCCATAGTTTTTCCTTTCTCAGAATGTCATAGCGTTGAAATCACACAGTATGTAACTTAGGTTTCTTTTCATGACTTGATAAAATCAGCTCATGTCTTTTTAGTGCTGAAGAGTATTCCATCCTATGATGTATTTCTAAAAGAAATTTTGTGGTCAAGGTACATGATAATTTCAAAGTAGGAAATCTAAGCGTTTTGTGAATGAATCAGAACATTTCTCAGCTTAGAGATATGGATGGTGTGACGTTATTCATGTTGATGGCATGATGTTACACAACCCATACTAGAAGTAAGATCTCTCTCTCCTTCCCGCGATGGGATCACCACCTGTTCCGGGTCTGGGACCGAAAGGCCTGCACGTGGAGAAGCCCTTCAGTTCCGGACAGAGAGGATGGTTGGTGACCCTGGGTCAGTTCTTAAAATCAAAGATGTACATTCTCAAACATAGAAAAGAATCATTACTGTAAAATGTCTGTAATGTCGAGGCTTACATAGAAATATAAATTGCAAGTGGCTATTGATTCTTCAAAGGAGGGTCTGAAGGCACACACTGTACTTGCCTGTTGAGGCAGGAAGACATGATGGTCTTCCTCAAGGTAAAAGTAGAGTTGTTTGGTGATTCCAGTAACGGTTCCCACCTTTCCCTTTTGTGCAGACTGACCGGGTCCAGCGTCCCGGACCTCATCGTGAGCATGAGCAACCAGATGTGGCTCCACCTGCAGTCGGACGACAGCATCGCGTCCCCCGGGTTCAAAGCTGTCTACCAAGGTAGGGCCCCCAAGTGCCCACCCACGCCTAGAGCTAGCATATTTCCAGAGGGCGAGCGCCATGCTCCACGTGTGAGATACACATAAACCCAGCGTGCTTTAAAAAACAGGGGCTGGTTATTTGCCATTTCCTTAGTTAAAGCTCCACTTGTAGTCTTTTTTTTTTTTTTTTTTTTTTTGCAAAAGCTTTTTAATTTGGAAGTCTGGCTTGCCATGATCTGTGCTGTCAGCAGGCCAAAATGAGGAGTAGGACTGAGAAGGAACTCGGCTCTGACAAGTGAGCACATGGTGGGTCTCAGCGTTTTCTCCCTTCCTGAGAGGCAGTCATGACGCTCATTAACTAGAGGAAGCATTTTGAACAATAAATCGAAGTGGCATTGATTTAATTAAGCCCCATTCTGTGCGTGCTCGTGTACAAATGTCTGTGTGGTGTTGTTGTTGAACTGGAAAACAGAGAAATCTATGTGAAGTTGGAGAGAATTCTACCAAGTTCTCGTGCAGGAGAAAATGTGTGGTTTGGGAGTTAGGAGTCACAATTACTCCCGAGACGTTGGCTTCACCTCTGAATTCATGTGCGGGAGCCATTGTGTGGGAGAAGGTTTCCGTCGAACGGTACAGCTGTGTGTCCCATAAACAAGGGCCTCACGTGGGGTGTCCTCTAAGTGGCACATACACAGACCATTTTCGTTCAGCTGCACTCTTTGGTGTTCCTGAGATCAGTAATCAAACAGTTTGACTCGAGAGATAAACGTGAAAGAAGCTTGGGAACACGTTCCCTTCTCCCTTTTGAATTATCCAAGTCATGGGGGAGCAGCCTCTGTCTTCAGCTTCGACCCTGTAATTTTCTGATGAAGAGAAAGAAACCATTCTCTTAGGCGCAGATAATACATACGTGTCCCCAGAAACAGTAAGATGTCTCAGATTAAAATGGTCTATAAAATATTTTATGAAACTACTTATTTATAAAACTTTAAAGGATATATTTAAGCTATCGTTTGCATTTGATGTTGTCCTTTCAACAAGCCGCAAACTGATTTGAAATCATTTTCAACAAGATCGAGAAGAACCTTTTACCATCTTGAATGCAAATTAAGAGAAGTCTTTTCAGGGTCAACTTGATACTATCACACAAATGCCTGTGAACTGATTGTCACTTTATTAAAATAACCAGGAAACTGCATTTTAAACCCATTCATATATTTTGGTTAATATAAGAAAAATCAATTATTAAAAGAAACTGTTTAGACTGTAGTATAAGAAAATACTCAATGGCCATTCAGAATAAAACATAAATCTGTGTTTTACATAACAATGTACATTTTAAAAACTTAGACATTTTCTATAAATAAGGTATCAAAATTTTAGAGAACTAATGAATTACAGAGTAATGTAATACAATAAAAATGGTGATGATTTTACTGGAATTATTTTGCTGGAGGGGAGCCATTAAAAGAAAAGAAATAATTAATTTGTAAGTTTTATTGTCAGGAAAACTTTTGAAGTTCCCCTGGGCGGGAAGAAAAAATTACTCATTATCCTTTCAATGTCTGGCGCAGTGTTTGTGGTTAAAGGATGGGGTAATGGTCTGTGCCTTTCATTGTCCTTGAGCTATTTCCTACTTGGAAGGTTGTAGAAAACTGATGCCAGGCAGGTGATCCCTGACCACGGAAACACACATGAACTCTGTGGGGAGGAAACAGCGTCAATGATTGCCTGATGGCTAAAGACGACTTTGGCATCTCTTATCAAATTCATGTCAGCATTGCTAATTGTCTTTGTGTGTGTGTTCTTTGACTTCTCCTTTGAGATGGGTTTTCAAATATCTTAGAGGTTCCTCAATGGGTCGCTAGTTTCCTCAAAATCTTTAAGATGATCCACATGTGCATGTGTTGATGAAAGTGAGACAAGCCGACCTGCAGAGGTGGGATTTTATTTTCAATTGTGCTCTGTAAATTTGTGTCGAAGGATGGTACGCCTCATTTTCTAATGGCGTATTGTAGATTCTCAGGAGCTGAACATACGTAATCAGAACTTATTGCCTATCAAGCCAATGAGGTAGATCATTAACAAGCATCTTCCAGCCTCAAACCAGAATCAGGTGACTGTGACAGTGGCCTGAGCTGGGACGAGCCCAGGCTGGCGCAGCTGCACGCTCCCGTGAGCGGCAGCAGTCACGATGCTAGAAAGGTCAACGGTGGGGAGAGCCCAGCGTCGGTGTCCTTATCTGTAAACTGGGAAGGATTCCTCCTTGCTGGGAAAATAGGGTGGGATGGGGAACTGATGGCTCTTCTCAGTAAGAAATGGTTCGACAGACATGATGTGTACATCCCATCGAACGTTAGGGCTCGAAAGCACAGATGATTGCCGAGTACTTCCTGCCATTCGGCTATGTAGACTTGACCTTTAATTGAACTTCTGCACAACCGTACAGCTATTGAAGAAAGCGTGGTAGGAGTGGAGTCCTTTCCACATGACCTACACTGGCTACTGCCTTTGGTGAAATCTGAAAGCATCAGTGAAATACCAAATACTCCCAACAGGGCGAATTGCAGTAAATTGACTCAGACAGCATTAAGACACACATCGTAAGGTTTGTAGAAGACTAGAGGGACTGGCGTCATTGCCAAATCACGAATCCTTGACTATTAAGCGATACAAGTATTCTCAATTAAAATATAATTTTATTTGTATTTATAAAATAAATATATTTATTTCTATTTATAAAATTATATTTTACTTGTATTTATAAAATATTCTTCCAAGTGTTGTATTTCAGTCTGAGCGACATATAGCATTAATTATCCTCACATTTAGCTGTAATTGATACAGTGTTTACTGGCTCAATAGTCTATTAATAGCTATAACTTGAGATGTCACGGGAACATAGGTGGCCGTCAGTCCTTGAGAGATTACCAGTTCAAGACCACACATTATCTTTTGACAAAATAATATTCCAAGTCAAAGAGATAATTAAAACAAAAAAAAACCCTAATATTTGAGGATTTAAAAAATCTAGAGAATGCTGTAAAGAAAGGAAACATTGTAGAAATTGTTATTTCCAGACTGCTGTATTAAGCTAATAGGGATAAAATAAAAGCCACTTGTAAAGGTTATTGTCAAAAATATAAATAATTGCATTATTTAAACTACAGTTGTTTGGGGCGCCTGGGTGTCTCAGTGGGATAAGCATCTGTCTGCAGCTCAGGTCACGATCCCGGGGTTCTGGGATCAAGTCCCACATCGGGCTCCCTGCTCAGTGGGGCATCTGCTTCTCCCCTTCCCCAGCACTGATGCTTACTCTTGCTCTCTCTGTCTCTCTCTGTCAAATAAATAAATACAATCTTTAAAAAATAAAATAAAATAAAATAAGCTGCAGTTGTTTGTGAATTGTAACTGTCAGAAAAAAATATGTAGTTGATAGTTACGCATGATTTAATTTTCCAGTTCTTTTAAAGATTTTATTTATTTATCTATTTAGAGCAAGCAGCAGGGAGAGGGAGAGAGAGACTCTCAAGCAGCCTCCCCACTAATGTAGAGCCCAATAAGGGGCTTGATCTCATCACTTGAGACCATGGCCTATGCCAGAACCAAGGTTCAGACCTTAAGGGACAGACCCACCAGGCGCCCCAAACCTCTAGGTTTAGGTATTGCATGCCTCTCGCTAACATACAGCATGGTGGTTCGTGGTGGTGGAGAACACGCCGTGGGGCTGTGCCACCTGCTAGCTGTGTAACGTAGGGCAAATTACTTAAACTCTGTGTGCAGCGGATTCCTTGTTCAGAAAGAAAAGGGAGGGTATAGTAATGACATTTGCTGCACAAGTCTGTTGTAGAGCTCAGATGACTTAAACCGTGGAAATCCCGTAGCACATGGAGCAAGAAATGTTAGCTGTTATCGGCATACAAATAATTTTGAGATTTCCTCTAAGTAAGGTTCTTCATGATATAAATAGTAGAGCTCATAATAAAGTATGTAAGAATAGTAAGTGTCCCTTCCCTTTCCTTTTCATCTTGCCAGGTAGCTTTCTCAAAGGCAGTGTCTCTCAGCTTTTCCTTATGGGTCCTTCCAGAATTTTCAGTGCGTATAACATCAGATTTGAAATCTCAGTTTGTCTGTGAGTCACAGACTCCAGAGGAACTTGATATGCAAGAAATGTCACCGCCTCTTATTTAAAAATCAACTTGAATTTCTTTCAGAGACCCCATCCTAACATTGTGTCATTGGGGGACCCCACTTTACCCCTTATCTGCTTGTCATCTTCTCACCAAGAGGTTGTGAATTCTCCACGTGTTGTAAGGGATACACAAGTTTTGGGAGGTCCTCAGATCCTTGGATCACGTTGTTACCCTGAGACATTCATGGTCACTGCTACTTTGGGCGCTATTCTCCCTCCAGAAGAAGCCTGATGGACCCTGCTGGCAACCTCTTCTCCCCCACCTCCAGCGCAATGATGCTCCAGTGGTTTTGTGCAGGAGAACCTTGTGTCCAACCGCCCACCTGTGTACCACTATCACTGCAGGCTCCCAGTCCTGGGGACACCCCAGTTCTCTGTATTTGCTGCCGTCGCTTACCCCTCAGAGACATTCACCGAGAGCCTCTCCTCACGATGCTGGAGTATCCTGGATTGATTAGTCTTTTAAAGAAAAAGTTTGCACTAAAGTAGGCAGGACAAAGAGCAGACACAGCCTGGCAATGCTTGGGAAGCACAGAGCTTCAGGCAAACTCAGGAACTGAAACAGGAACGGGCGGTGCCACTAGTGCCAGAGCAGCCACAGGAAGTCTGCACGGGTGTGAGCGATCACATGCATGTGTGTACGACAGAGGGGCGCAGAGACCATGATGACCAAGTTTGCCATAAGAGAATGTTGGAGAAAATAGGAGGCAAAGTTTAAAAAAAAAAATGACAGCATTTTCGGGAGGTTTGTTAGCTATCTGAAAAAGTGAGGGAGGAGAGGTGAGATACCTTGTTTGTTCAAAGGGTTGTTTAAAACCTTCATGTACATGAACATATTTCATTCAAAATAACCTGTTCAAAAATCCAAAAGGGGAAAAAAAGATCTAACTACCCACAGCTGGATAAACCAGCCCTGTGTGGCTGAGTGTGTGAGCAGTTATTGTATGATTGTGTATCACACACACACACACACACACACACACACACACACACACACACGGTTTATGAATCTGTAATATACATAGCTCATACACATGTATAGTGTACACACATTTACATCACATGTATTGTGAGTATCAGAACAATATGGAAAGTGAACATATATTTACTGCCCAGTTTTTCCACTTCCTATTTAAAATATCTTCATTTCTTATTACAAGTTATAAAAGTAACTACTGAGGATAAAAAAATGCTTTGTAAACCACCTTGTGTTTAACAACACAGTACAATTCTTTTATAAATATTATATAGACCATGCGATTATGTACATTTAAGGTATGCATTGTGTATGATAGCAGATCGTTTTTCACTAGAAACGGAAGGGAAAAATCTATTCTCACTTCAGTTCGTGACCATTGTCCCTTCTAGCACCAAGGAAGGTTGAGAAACAAACTCAGGGTCTGAATATTTGGCTAAACAGTTGGGAGTTTGCTGTGTTGGTGCGCCTGCCTTTTTTAGGACGTCACTGTCTAGACTTGGGTGGGCTAACTCGGGATCTTTTTTGTCGCAGAAATAATGTGTGGTTGGCGTTCATCATACATGTTGATGAACTGCTTTTCCACAAATCATGTTTTGTGTGATTTGCCATAGCTATTTAAATTTTAGCAGGGGGTAAATTAAAGGAAATGTTCCCTGTGATGTGCTGCTGTGTGGTAAAAACAAGATCTATTTTAGGCTCACGCTAAAAATTATTGCAGTAAAATAATTTGAGTTCAGCGTTACTGTTTTGTACCAGAAACACAACTGCCTTCCTATGTCCGGTGAACACAGTGGAAATGGGAGTTTGGGCCTCTTTGTCTGTGCTCAGGGGTCTCTGCGTTTGTGCCGAGCGGGAAGGGGCTGCTCCGTGGTGCACTGAGTGCAGGAGAATTCATCTCTGCCACCCCTGGGAGACAGCACTGCAGACACACCACTGACGTTGTGTAATCTTTGAGATGCTTGTGATGGTTAATTTCATGTGGCACCCTGGCAGGGCCTGGGGTGCCTGGATATCTGGCCAAACATTATTCTGGGTGTGTTCACAAGGTTGTTTCTGGATGAGGTTAAATTCTGAATTAGTTGACTGGATCTTTAAAGCAGTTTTGGATCCCCAGTGTGGGTGGGCCTAGTCCAATCAGCTGAAGGGTTGCCTATAGTCATACCTTGGGGATATGGTTGGTTGAGGTCCAGACCACCACAGTAAAATAAATACAGCAGTAAAGTGAGGCAAATTAGTTTGTTTTTGGTTTCCCAGTGCATATAAAAGTTATGTTTACACGGTATCATGGTCAACTAGGAGCCTAATGGCATTATGTCTAAAAATCAGTGTACCTACCTTAATTTAGAAATGCTTTTTTGAGGGAGTGTCTGGGTGGCTCAGTCCTTTACACATCTGTCTCAGGTCATAATCTCAGGGTCCTGGGATGGAGCCCTATGTTGGGCTCCCTGCTCAGAAGGGAGTCTGCTCTCCTCTGCTTTAGCCCTGTCCACTGTGTGTGCTCTCTCTCTCTCAAATGAAAAAATAAAATCTTTAAGAAAATACTTTATTGTTAAAAAGTGGTAGCCATCACCTCAGATTTCAGCAAGTGGTAATCACTGATTACAGATCGTGTAACAAATATAGTAATGAAAACGTTTGAATACTGCAAGAATCACCAAAATGGGACACAGAGACAAGAAATGAGCAAATGCTGTTTGAGAAATGGCACTGATGGAATTGCTCAATGCAGGGTTGCCACAAAGTTCCCTTTGTTAAAAAATGTAATGCTGTATCTGGAAAGTACAATAAAATGGACAATTAAAGAAGTATGCTGAGTGAGGAGAGCTGGCCCCTCCGCGTGGCTCTCTGTGACTGTCATGGTCTTCCCCTCTCGTCAGACTCAGATTTGGGCCAGAACTTACGTCGTTGGCTCTCCTGGGTCTGGACATCCCAGGCTCCAGAGTCATGTGAACCAATTCCTTCAATCATCTCTCTCCATTCATTGATTGATCAGGAGATTGATAGATTAGGAGATACCCTATTGGGTTTGTTTTTTTGTTTTTTTCTCTCGGGAACCCTGATTAATACAGTATTTCTCTACTTTTATGGTTGGATTTGATCCAGTGTCTCAACACAGACTCTTCCTCATCGTCTGTGTGAGTAATTGTATGTCTCAAAGGAATCCAAGGGCAATTCGATGCATGGGGTGTGACTGCCGAACCCACGAAAGCTGGTCCACATTTAACTGAGCTCATGCTCCTGGCCTTGTTAGCATGAAGCAAGGATGATACTCAGACAGAGTCAGGCATAAGGGTGCCTGTCAGAGTAACAGACTGATTTGGAAAACCCTTAAGGCAAGGTAAAGCTGCGTGAAATAACTCCACGTAAACTTCAGTTTTAATCCTGTGCAAATTCCCAGGGATCGCCGAGCTTTTATAATGTGTGCTTCCTTCTTCATGATAAATATGGGCTTGTGTCTAAAGTGGGCATGAAACATTCTTCAAGGGCCTGGATTAAATCTGTGACAAGTTAGCCTTAGTCCTGAAGCCAGAGTCTGGATGGAGATTTGTGTGTGAGAAGAGAAGGCCTTCGAGGTCCCTGAAGAGGAGGGAAGGAAGCAGTGTGGGGTCAGGGAGAAGCTGGACAGTGCCTGGTGCCTTTGCTACTCCTCCAGAGGCTCTGGATCTGGGATGGCCCTGCGGGGTTTCCTCAACAGATGCAAAGGAGCGAAGGTCGCTCAGGAATTTGCACCGTGGCTGTGGGCTGGCCCTGGGGCAGGGTCGTAATGCTGCCAGAGGAGATTGCTCCCAAGGGATGCAGCCCTTGTGAGAAGCTTGTTCTGAGGGGGATATTCAGGTGGACCCTGTGGGATCTCTCCATCCAGGAACCATTTATCCAGCTGTCTAACTAGTCTCAGGTCCTAGGAGATCTTACAGTACATACCCACAGCTGCCTTCCTTTCCTACCCAGCTGAATTCCCCTCTCCTTCTGCACGCCCCTCTGCTGGTCTAGGTGGCTAAGGAGGCAGGGAGACCCAGATCCACATCCCTGACAGGTCTCAGCACTCGATCCCCGTGCCCTTCTCAGGCGTGTCCACTGCATTCATGCATTTTTATCCTACTTGCGTATGGGTGCACCGAGAGACATCCCGTGGAATCTACGTGCCCCGGCTCAGGTGTTCTCCCTGCTCTATCTACAGCACCCTGCCCCTCTCTTTCCTCCTGGCTGGGGAGGTTACCCCACACTTCAAAGGTGTCTTCCTTGCTGGCTCATCCTTTGGCATGAAGCTGTTGAAGGGAATACGCAGCAGGTTAGGCTTAAAGTGAAACTGGGCCCTTCCATCTCCACTGGTGAAAACATTTTCCCTCAAGAACCATCCTACTAGACCCACGGAACCTAAAGTGAGAGGCTCAGGAGCACACATTCCCAAGTCAGCCCTGGGGTGATGGGTGACAGGTCCCCTGCTTCCGCCCCTCAGCCCCCCGACCCGTGCTTTCCACGTATGGGGGATCAGCACCGTGTCAACCTGCTGGTTTCAGGTGGTTGCCTTGTCTGTGGAAAGGCATCCCATCCCCACTGCATTGTCTCTGTGCTGGCTGCATGCTATGCCGCTCAGGGGAGACCCGTCATCCTGTCTGGTGAAGAGCTTCTGAGTTCGTGGCGTATGACCACAGTGGTGGGCTCCACGTTTATACCCACTGCTGGCTCCTTCTCTGATACAAAGTGAGTCCTTTGTCTGAGAGCAATTCCCAGAGAGGCACTCACCTGGGAGTTCACAATGACATACCCTACAATCTATAAGAAGCCCTGTAATGCAAGATATCCTGCCACACAGTGAACTCCTGTGTTCTAAATTTTAGTTCCTCACAGTGGGCTCCTTGGAGGATTTCTGGTCATTTAATAGGCTAAAGAAGAAACGTACTTGGCCTGAAAGAAACTTGGCCATGTCCAAGACCTTTGATCCCTGGGGCCAGAACCAGAAGCATGTACTTTGCTGATGCGAGACATGTGCCTGCAGATGCCATGTTCCCGGTACAGACTTCCTGACCTGAAACCCACACAGCACAGTGTGTCCTTATCTGTCCTCGTCTTCTAGAGCTGCTGGGTCATCCCCCTGCATTCTCAGAGGATCTGGGCAGCAGGTTCATAACTGTTACTATGAACAACATACATTCGCCTCATCTCTTAGCAGTGTCTGTAGTAGGTGGTCCCATTCTCTCTTCTGGAAATTTCTGTGAGTCCCATCTCATGAATACCTTCCCATCACATCCCCTGCACAGACTCTAAGGCAGCCCTCCTTTGTATCCGTCTCAGCTGGTCATGGAAATGTCACCTTTTCCTCCTTCCCAGCTGGCTTCTCCCTTCTAATCCACACACACTGGCAGTCCCGTCCAGATCACCTCTACTCGAGAATGAAAACCAAGCATCTTCTTGCACTGTGAGAACCACGGAGAGCCCACAGAATATAATGAAACCCAGTTACCAAACCCCAGCTCTCCCCCCAGCACTGCCCCTGTATATGCTTCGAGCTCTAGCCATAGCAGGCTTCCGGATCGTCAAGCATCATTTTCCCTCTCCTTTCGCATGATACTCTTCCCCAGCAAGGATCTTTGTTCATGTGGATAATTTGTAACTCACTCTGTCCCAGCCCGGATAGTACATCCTTCAATAAGCCTAACATGCACGCACTGCACTAGACGCCCCTCTCCACATCCCTGTACTGCCTCATGCTGATGCCATACACTAATTCCTTAAGTGTTTGTCTGCCCAGTAGGTTGGAGCTTTGGGGTACAAGGAGCTCTTCAACCACATGTGACGGCACAGTCTCTGGCATGCAGCTGTCCCTTAAATGCAGTTGACCCGTGAACAGTGAAGATGTTAGGGGCGCTGACCCCCATGCAGTCTAAAATCCAAGTATAACTTTTGACTTCCTCAAAACCCAACTGCTAACAGCCTGCTGTGGACCAGGGGACTTACGGAGACATAATCATTTGATTAACACATGTCTTGCAGGTTCTATGTGTTGTATACTGTATGCCTTTAATAAACTAAGCTGAGGTAAGGGAAATGTTACTAAGGAAGTTGTAAGGAAGAGAGAATACATTTACAGTTCTGTGCTGTACTTATGGGGAAAAAATCCATGTATAAGTGGATCCGTGAAGTTCAAATCCATGTTGCTCGAGGGTCGACTGTATATGCCAACTAAGTAAGTGGGCAGAGGATGCCCAAAGCCACAGGAATTCCCAGACTGTTTAGAAACTTGTGGTATCGTGTTGGGCCATTGACCCTTATTGATAATCTTAAGTCCACTCCAGTTTCTTTCCTGAAGTTTAATTTAGGCCTCCCATTTTATGTAACTCTAGCCGAGTAGAAAAGAAATGAACACACAGCTGGGATCTCTCCAGTTGTCGGTGTCACTCTGGTGCAAACACCCAAATTGCTCCTGCTTGAGTCCCCGTGTGATCAGTTGCCTTAGTACCTGGTCCCTAATCAAGCAGCTGCCCTTCCCTCGGTTCCCTTCGTCTCCTTTCCCTGGACTCTCTGTGAATTCCGGGTGCCCACCCTGGATTGCTGAACTCCTGCAGTGGCAAAGCGATGGGCTTGTGCACAAATTCCCCAGGAGCCAATGGTTAGACGGTTCTTCAGTATTACCTGCTGCTCACGCTGGGATGGGGTGCAGGTCACCTGGAAATCTCAGGAAGATGCAGATTAAGGCCGGGATGGTGGGGTGTTCTTTGAGGGTCCACAGTTCTGTGGTGGTGAAGTGGCACTGCAAGGATGGCTAGGGGTCAGCTCCTAGAGTCCCCCACATCTGTGTCCCCCCAGGTCCACATGGAATACCCTGGCATCTGTGTTTCCCCCACACATACCCACCGATGCCGCCGGTCTCCAATTCCCAGTCCATGTTCTGTCTGATGAATCCTTGTCTTTCTCCACCCGCAGCTGGTGGACCTCTGTAATGGCTCAGCCACAGAGGATGAGATGAATTCTGTTCCTCATCCTTTCCCATATGGCCCATCTCTGCAAGAGCGGCCATTTGCAGCTCATGTGTGCTTGGTGCTCTTGGACCTCCTACGTCGTCCACTTTCCTACATCAGTATTCGTGCTGTTTCCCCTGTCCTGACAGGTCCTGGTTCACCCCTTCTGCCTGGACACATTCTCCCCAGCCTTCAAGGCCCATTTGGAGTGTTGCCCCAGTGGTGAGGCTTTTCCTAGCACAACCAATGGGGAATAAGCCTTCCCTCTAGTGTTCTCAATAGCTCTAGGACACAATGTCCTCTCAGCCAAGAGTTAGTGTCTTGTGCATCCTCCAGTCCTTGAGAAAAGAGACCCATTTTTTTCAATTTTCTGTCTCCAGGCTATACCACAAAACACGGTGTCTTCATCTTGGTAAGCAAACAAAAGTGCCCCATTCTCTAATAGACAGAATGGACTCACTTAGGTTTGCAGAGCTCGTCCCCTTAATTAATACTCATTGGCTTCAACAAGGTATTGGGCATGGTTTTTGGTGTTTAGATACAATTCTCCTGGGAGCTTGCATTTTAGACTCGACAGAAGATAATTTTAGGTAATGATAGTAAATGAGGAAAACAGAATAAAATTGATATCTTATACAAATAGAAAAAAGGATATTGAGTAAAATATACTCTATTTCTAATGTACTATATTGTTTAATGCATTCATGTTGTGTTAATACCTTGATTTTAAAGCTCTGCCAACGAGTTAAAGGACACATTACCTTTCAGCTTTATGGGGTTTTTCTCCTTAAATCTTTTCCTCTCTTGAATATGCCTGCAGTGTTTTAAGATTTTAGATGTCATATTCTTGCTGGGTTTTCACTTGTTTTCATTTATACCACCGTAAAAGCATTCAAGCCTAAGTGTGTATTAATTGAAATAGTCTTTGAATATTTGTTGTGTCATGTTTATAAATGTGTTTATATATGTTAATATACACATATATGCTATGTTTATCTATATGCATCTATTCATATATACGTACATAATATCCGAAAATGTTGAGACTAACAAGCTATTCTTTGATAGGGATCATTTATAAATAGTAATTAATAGAATTTTTTAGCAGTTTTTTTTCCCCTGAGAATATAAGATTTAGAGCAAGATTGGGTTAATGTTGAGTGTATATAGGAAATTCTTGATTATAAGTCTCCTTAGATGGGGGTGTTTAGCAATTTGACAAGGGAGCCAGTAGTCAGCGTGCTTACCATGAACCCAGTTAGGAGAAGCAGAGTTTCTATTCATCATAATTTTGTGCTATACAAAATTATGTGTGTGTAAAAGAGGAGTCAGAAGAGAAATTGTTATGGTTCATAGAAACAACTTTACAATTGCTTCTAAGAACACTAGTAGCCTCCTTTGCGTTGCTCATTCCACAGTTTAGGAATTCAGCCAAAAAAAACAAAACTCATTTGAACACATCATTTTATACACAGTGAGAGCCGCGTGTAAAGAGAGACAATAAAACTATGCTTGTATTGCTACTTTACCTTTCCAAAGCTCTTTGAGAGAATATGTATAATCTTATAGATGAGGAGTAAAGTAATATGGGTAAGCACAAATGTCACCAAATTAGGGAAAATGGCAGATTAGCTAAGAAGTGTGTTATTTCAACCAACATCATTGGAAACGTCTTCATCAGATAGCTCTTAAATTTTACCAAGATTACTAGTATAGGTAAATAGAAAAATTGAATCTATAAAATAGCTCTTGAGATGAATTTTCTCAGAGCTTTATTTAATGAAATAAAAAACATATGGTATATTATAACACAGGAGTTATGTTTATAAAGCGAACAATTCTGATAACTTAGTTATGTATTTTTAGTTAAACAATAGCAAAACAGGCTAATAATTGAGCGCTGGCGGCTGGAGTCATTCGGTTTTAGATGTTTGTCAGTGCTGTTGTTTTCTGCCGCTAAATCACACACAGACCCAAGCAGCATTGGTTGTCCCACCCAATTGGACTCACATATGTTATTATATTTAAAACAAAATAAAAATAAACGCACAACAATGACAACAGAAATACGTACTATAGCAGTATCGAGTTTCAGGTCATTATTCATTTCGTTGCCGAACGCGTCAAAGAACCTGTGTGAAGATTCGCTAACGCTGTTGGGCCCAGCTCCAACAAAAATGTATGTCAGGAGCGCCGCTTACTCCAAGTACCTATTTTTCCCCCTGGGTTACACTTTATGAATGAATTATAAATACTTCCTCTTCTTAACGGTGTGAGATAAGCTGCTATTAAATATTCAGCTGCGTCAGCATGTATGAGCCAGGAGAGCAGATCGTGTCCTGCAAGAGGACGTTGAGTTGTGATGGGGAAGCGTGACCTTTAAATTCCAGGTCTAGTGGCCCATCAGCTTGGGCTGCAGCCAGCAATCCCGTCTAAACCTTCTGGTCACAGATAGAGGTTCAGCCTCAACATAAACTGCGGGAGATGGAGTGGCATTTCATTACTATGATGAGCTGGAGCGAGACGACCAGGGCAGACTGGTTTGTGAACCACGTTGCAGTCAGCACCTGGGCAGCCTCTGGGCAGGGGTAGGAATGAAAGCATTGACAATGAGGATGAATGCGAAGAGGTTGTAGAATAGTTGAAATTAGCAGAGTATCTTTCTTTTTTTATTATTTTAAAGATATAATTTATTTGAAAGAGAGAGAGAGAGCATGAGAGGGTAGAAAAGTAGAGGCAGAGGGAGAAGCAGACTCCCCGCTGAGCAGGGAGCCCAGTGTAGGCCTCAATCTGGGGACCCTGGGATCCTGACCTGAACCGAAGGCAGAGGCTTAACTAACTTAGCCACCCAGGCGCCCTGCAGTATGTCTTTCTATGTTACATGTTAGCTCTGTGAGCTCAAGTTTGTTTGTTTGTTTTACTTTCTTTCTCTTTCTCCTTCCCTTCCCTTTCTCCTTCCCTTCTCTTTCCCCTTCTCTTCCCTTTCCTTCCCTTCCCTTTCCTTCTTTTTCTCTTCTCTTCTCTTCTCTTCTCTTCTCTTCTCTTCTCTTCTCTTCTCTTCCCTTCTCTTTTCTTTTCTTTTTTTTTTTTCTTTTCTTTTTTTCCCTGGCCACATTTGCTGTCTTCCTACCTTCTCACATGTTGTGAGTCTCTGAATGCAAAGCCTCATCTGATGTCGTCACCACCTGCACCCTAGAGTCAATCTCATTGGCATTCAGACTGCTGAATTGTTTTGTTTTGTTTTGTTTTTCCTTTGTTCTGTCATGTCCCCACAACCTGTTTGGGTTTTTCTTCCATGTTCCCGTTTCCTTTAGAATGTTTAGTGATTGGAACAAAGTAGAGTCCTTGTGGGAATTCCTGAAATTATTTAAATTTCAGGATTTAAAAATGGGTACGGATTTCAAAGTTGTAAGTAGAAGTAATATTTTCTCTACATGTGTCCTGTATTTTAACCCACGTACATTTGGTCAGGTCTCTGAGCCAGAAGTGCCCTTCTGTCAAGTTTGGTTCTTTGCAACTCAGCCCAAATGTATATTTTTGAATCTTTCTCTCGCTTTTTTTTTTTTTTTTTTTTTTGCTTTTTTGTAGGGATTAGAGGTAAGCATAAAGGAGGTTAGTGCAATGTGAAGCTAAATGAAGACAGAAACCATCTGGGGGAAGCAGGCTGCTCCATACAAGGGTTGGAAAGTTCCAGAAGGACAGCAGTTCCCCTGACAGGGTAATGAAGAGGGCAGAACTTTAGCCAAGAGATCTGAGCTTCAGTTTGCTCTGAATTTCTCTTTCCTCTCATCACTGTATCTCCTGTGAGAGGTGGGAAGAGATCACCTGCCGGCTCTTCTCTCAGCTCTAGAAAAATAGAAATCAACAGTTCCATGAATATTTGGTTTCTGTGGGAAGCTGATTCCAGGAATGATTAGCAAGCAGAAAGAGAGGTGATCGTCACCTCCGATAATGAAAACCCTCCCCTAGGCATATTCCAGCGCTGAGACGGAGATAGAGAGAGGAGGCAGCCTCGTTGTCAACCTGGCGGGAAACCACGGAGTGACGCGAGGATAAAGCTGTGCTGAACTAGATAACCACGAGAGCGTGTGACGGGGCATCTCAGAGATGCTGAATGTAAGCATCCCCTACATTCTACCGGAGAATGGGGGCGGATTGTCTGTCACCACCTTCTTAGGCGGAAAGACAGTGCCCCGAAGGATCATGACTCAGTTGTGCCTGAGGCCGTACCGTGGGGCGGTCAGCAGAGAGTCCAGGGCACCTGTGAAGCAGAGCTGGGGGGCAAGCTGCCGTCCCTTCCTATCACTGTAGGGAATCCTAACAGGCAGGGGGGACGGAGATGGAAGCAGTCAATCAGTGACTTTCTGAATGCCCCGTGGTCACAAGAGAAGGTGAGGCCCCCGGGGAACGCAGATGGTGGAGACTTTTCCGAGTCCCTCCGGCCCCAGGACTTTTTCTCTGCCACGAGAGGGTCTGCCTGTAGCAGGTCACATTAGTCCTAGACCAGAGCAGCAGAGAATGTCTTAAAGTTCTGAACGTGGAAAATAATTTGAAACTTTCGAGCTGAAGACTTCAAATATTATTTTCTGTGTTCTCACATGAGCTCTTTTGCTTATTTTCTCTTTGCTGCAGGGAACAGATAGAACAAGAAAGGAAAGATTCCCTTCCCCAGCACTGTCTATCCTTAGGCACTGAAGCCGCTTGGGGTGGGCCTTGACGTGGGCAGAGCCATCCCATTTTATACTGTAGGATAACATAGGGGCATACGGAGAAAATGGGAGTGAGAGGAATAGAGAGTTGTGCTGATTAGAACTTCTGATGTTTAAAAAGCAAAGAAACAGAAGTCAGCCTCTCAAGTATTTTTCACACTAAATCCATTTGCTTTCAACTTCCCTCTAAGATTCTTCATACTTGTACCATTGTAATGCAAATAATTAATTTTTTTCTTATTTCTTGAAATAATCCCGAAGGTTAGTTGCATCGTGATGCTTCCAACACTACCTTTTGCATAAAGACTTGAATATTGGGGCTGGGAGGGCCTGGGCAGAACGTGCTCTTTCCTGGGACACCTCCCCAGTTTGTGGCAGGTGACGTGACCAGCACCCCCCCACTGGTGCTTCTCTGATTTCCGTTTTTGTCCAGTTGTTCACATTCAGTATAACTCGTTCTCAGGTGGTTTCCTACATTTTGTTTCTCCTGAAGAAGGTTGTTTATTAACATTGGTACAGGGTCTTCCTTTGGAATACCGTGAAAGCAGAACTATCTTTCCAAAATTAGTGCAGGGTAGACAAGGTTGCCCAGAGACATGTTTCCTGTGATGCTGTGACGGAGGAAGTTAGTAATCATTGCCTGAAGCATGTACGTATAACCTCCACAATGGCTCACGCGGCTGCTGGCGCACGATAGGTCTCTGCCTGGGAGAGGTGCTGGGGCCACTGAGGGCGAAAGTGGCCCCCCGGGGTCCTTGCTACCCCACCCGACTCTCGCTGATGCTCAGCAGGTAGTTCTGTCACGCAGAATGGACAGATTTACAGCAACCACTGCCAACCTTCACCTTCCTTCCAACCTCCACTCATCACATCTACAGCAAGCCCCCCCCACCCCACATTGTAGGGGAAAAGCCTTGTTTTACAGCACTAGAACTTCTTCAGCATTTCTCCTTCATAGACATCTTTCTCTGCACCCATCCTTTGTCCTGCTGGCCTCAGAGAAGGACGAGTGGACCCCTCTTGTCCCAGGATCAGTCTCCTTGTCCTCTTTGAGGGTTGGTTTCATCAAGAGACATTCAGCGGCTTTTATTCTAAGTCAGTCCCTCTTACTTCACTTAGAATGAGAAGCCACATTCTCATTGCTGTCTTAGCCATCGATCTTGTATTTTTTTTAATTCTTCTGTTTAGAAAAAAAAAAAAAAATCCAAAGCTCTGTTGGTCACACGTGAGAGAGCTCCATCTCCTGCCGGTGTTTGGAGGCACAGTGGCCTCACTGGCGCCCCCTCTCTCAGTTTCCCAGCTCTGCTTCCTCTTCTCAGGGCTTCGCTCTCAAGAGAAGATTTCTATTATCTGGCAGAAAATTAAAATCTTTTTTTTTTTTTAAAGAAACTTTCAGTTTCTCTGAGCTTCTATTGTTCATTTACTTCATGGCCTCAGAGAATGAGGGAAAATACCTTCTGTGGCATCAGCCTTAATCCTCAGAATGATTTCGTGGTCCTGCCTGGCTGAGGTCCCCACCATCACCTCCTGGGTCCCCTCCAGGAAGAATCCCATCGGCCATTCCCAGGAACCTGCCATCACTCAGCCCAGAGCAGCAGGCAAGGCTCCTACCAGAATTCTGCACTGGATGCAGAACTGTTTCCAAAACGAGAACCTGAGCAGCAGAGAACAAATAAGCTTTAGAAAGACCAAAAGATCCGATGGTCGTTGCGTGATCCTACAGAAACCTCTGACCTGTCCTCTCCTTATCAGCCCCGGCTCCCTGTTGCCCACAGTACTACAAGCAAAATGCTCCCCCATGCTCCCCGGGGACTTCCCAGCATCCTGTCGGTGGAGCCCCTCCTCCCCTAAATATTTCGATTTCTACTTCCTCCTCCAAGGCTACCTAATGTAGTTTTATCTTTGAAGAAAGCATAAGCCATTGTCTTCTTTTTTTTTTTCTTTTGTTCATTTCATTCCCTTTTTCTGGGCCCAAGTATTCATCTTCACTACTAAAATTAGCATCTTTATTTCATTATTCTATTGAAATTGTGTCATGAGGAAAAAAAAAAGGTGCCGCCATGTTTCCCTCATTTGGGTTTGATGGGTATGAGGGACGTGGTGCACGGGCGCCTGTTTCCACGCGCTGCTCTCATCTTCTTATCAGTCCTGGCTGCTCTTTGATCAATTCTGTTGCTCTTTTGATGTTTTCTAAAGCCTCTTAGTAATGAGGTGCTCAAAATACAACAGCTGATGTTGTGCAGTATTTCATTTTATAAAGAATGTTCTACCTTCCTGAGGATGAACTCATATTTTGCCAATTTTTTCCCTTCACATCTTCAACTCTTTTAATAACAAGTCATTATGCGCAAGCAGACGGTGGGCTAATTATTTCCTTTCTTCCTCCAACTCAATTAGTGCTGTAATTTTTCCCTGTCTTCTTCTTCTTCTTTTTTTTTTTAAGATTTTATTTATTTATTCGACAGACAGAGATCACAAGTAGGCAGGGGGAGAGTAAGGGGGAAGCAGGTTCCCTGCTGAGCAGGGAGCCCGATGCGGGGCTCGATCCCAGGACCCTGAGATAATGACCTGAGCCGAAGGCAGAGGCTTTAAACCACTGAGCCACCCAGGCACCCCAATTTTTCCCCTTGTTCTTAAAGTTAGAAGGTTTATTAAGGGTAGCTGCTAGTTACTGAGCAAAACCAATGCTGGTTTGTCTTTCCAGTGAGTTAATTCAAATAGGAATCAGAATTCCAGTCTGGATGATCTTATCATAGGTATTTCTGTCCATCCTAAATAAGATAATTGAAAAGAATGGCATACTTTCCTATTTATTTTGCCCTCCTTTTCCTCCTCTTCCTTCTCCTTCTTCTCTTCCTTCTTCTCCTTTACTTTTTACAAGAACCTTGTTTGTTTCTAACTGTGTTCCTAAACAGCTCTCTATTTTGTCTACACAGCGTGAAGCCTTCATTAGAGTAATTGACTTGTACATGGGATTTAGATATGACCCTAGTATTTTAACCCAGACTTGGCTTTGATTTGCCAGTAGGACCAGTGAGCTATTCAGTACTCCTCAGAGCCTCAGTTTTATTATCTGTGAAGTGGGGATGCTCACAGCTGGGCCTTTGCCTGGATACATTGTAAAAATTGTTAGGAAATTTCATTAAAGTCTCTGACAGGGTCCTCTGCTGGAAGCGGCTACTACTCTGTGTTTTGCAGATGAGCTCGATAAATATGCAGTTACCTAACAGAGTGTTGTTTAGAGAGGAAACCTGATTCTTTGCGAGTCAGTGCATTGTGATTCATAAATGCTTTCAGTTCTGGGTCATCTCTCTCCTGGGGTCCAATGCAGCATTGGAAAGACAGGTTGCCCTGTTCTCCCTGCACCCCTCCTTGTGCTCTTCTCCCTGAAGCTGTGGCTAGTTCCTTTCTTGAAGTCGATTCCATTACAACAAACTTTCAAATTAGTTTTCAGTCCATTTCAACTTTACTGTTATCTCTCCAAACTGTTCACTTTCTTGTCAAAATGTAATTATCCATCCGGGTCTGGGACAGTATTTTTGGCTTTCCATTATGCCCGTGCTCCCACCGGTGTGCTCAGAACATGAAGTCATTTCATTGTTTCCTCCATGTACACTCTCCTTTGGAGTCAAAATGACGGATCTGAATTTTATGCTTTTCCTTTTTCTATAGCACACCGGCTTGAATTATTTCCTTTTGTTCAAGGATATAATCCCACAGTTGCCATTCCTGCTGTTCTCTTTGTCTTTCCTCAAACTTGTGTCTGTTCCTATTTACAGTGCTTTCTTCTTATTCTCGCAGATCTTATTAAAATAAATCAGAAACCCGTGCTTGCGACCTGGCCTTGTCCCTCCCATCCTCACCATTTACAATGTATCTCTACCTAGACAAGGGCGACTGTCTCCCAACTGAGATCCTTTTTTTCGGGGCTTTCTCTTTCATGGCCTGGGGTGCCCAGGTTCGTCACTCTCACATTCACGAGGTCTCTGCTCCAGAATCCAGCTGCGTAATGAAAACGCTGGGAGCATCTCTGCCTCCAAGGCTGGGCTGGACCCGTTCCGGGCTGTTTTTAAGTTTATCTCTTGTGACTTAACTCCGTGTTGCCTAGAACTAGCTCGAAATGGGTGCCTCCCATCGACCTGGCAGGGTTCTGGTGAAAGTTAAGTGAGATGCTGTGTTTAGGCACATAGGCCTATCTCCAGAAGGCGACAGGCACTCAGCACATATTAGCCCCCATACTTCAGGGCCATTAAAAAATTACATTTTCATCCACTAGTGAGACCCAGGTACTGTGTTCAGACTATGTGAAATGTGGTTTTCTTCTCCATGACTCTGGTGTGCCTTAGGGCCTCAAAGGATTACGACACAGCCTTTCGTTTTGATTGTAATCAACTGATGTCTTTTGCAAGTATCTCAAGTTATAATTTTCCCCTCTTTTTTTTTAATTGTTCCAATTTATTTGTGAAGAAAGAGGGTCAGTTGTCCTGTAGAGACTGGCGCAGTATGCGTTTTGCTGAATACACCCTGCTGCTGTTTAGGAAAATTGCTGTCAGTCGGTACCTGGATACCGAGGCTCAGACTCGAGTGTGTCTCTCAGCAAGGTGACTGTCCCTCAGGCTGTGCTGTCCCAACAAGAGACACCATCACTGATAGGCGGGGGCTAGATCTCTAAACTGAATAGGGACTGCAGAGGGAACATTCTTTTTTTTTTTTTTCTTTTTTTTAATATTTTATTTATTTGACAGAGAGATCACAAGTAGGCAGAGAGGCAGGCAGAGAGAGAGAGAGAGGGGGAAGCAGGCTCCCTGCCAAGCAGAGAGCCCAATGTGGGGCTCGATCCCAGGATCCTGGGATCATGACCTGAGCTGAAGGCAGAGGCTTTAACCCACTGAGCCACCCAGGTGCCCCTGCAGAGGGAACATTCTAACGGAGCTCCTTTTTCATTGATGAGCAGAGCTGTGTCTGTGAGGAGAAGTATGCTGTTGGGTTGCCCGGTGGGGACGTTCATACTGCAGGCAAGACCGGAATCAGTGCTTGCCCTTCTGGTTACCCCCATCCTCACCCGGGGCACCCTTGACATTTGGGCTCAATGCCTCCCTCTGGGCAGCAGGACAAGGGGATCTGTCCTGTGCAAGTGTTATCCGTGGCCTCAGCCCACCAGAGAGCAGTGGCACCCCTCCCCAGACGTCTCAATCCCCACAGTGTCCTCCGACACCTCCCAACCCCTGGGCTGGGGCAAAATATCCCTAACTGGAAACTCTTGCTCCAAATGCAGTTAATGTTATTGTTGTGTTATTAGGAGCTCATGGAGTTAAACATAGCCGGTGGTTCTTTTCAGTCTATAGAATTTACTGTCCTTCTTGATGCTGAACCGTGCTGTCTTTGCCTTTTGACACCTTCCCACATTACCTCCTGACGACGTGGCCGCCACCTCACCATCCAGCAGAGCAAATACCCCAACACTGTCTACACAGCAGGCCTGAAGCTGCTCATTCACCCAAGAAAACTTGTGTGTCCTCCCTGGAAAATGATATCAAAGGATATAATCTGAGCATTTGTAATGTTTGTTGTTTCTTGAAATTATATCTGGGCTCTTTCACTAGGGAAGGAGTGTGCGTGTGTACGTGTAAGTGTGCATGTGTGTGCATTTGAATGTGTGTAAATATGTGTGGGCTTCGGTGTGTTTCTCTATGAGGGTATGAGTACGTGTGTGCATGTGGATATGTGGGGGTGTGTGTGTGTGTGTGTGTGCATGTGTGCATTTTTGTATTTGTGTGTGTGTTTGTATAAACACAGATGCATGTGAACCTTCAATCATCCAAATAAAACTTATTTCAAAAATAATAAAACCCCATAGTAATGCTTTATTAAGTCACAACTGGAGCCTCAATATTCACACTTTCCCAATTCTGCCTCTATACCTTTTCTATTTTGTCAATTCTACAAAATTCTCCTCCATTCTTATGTGTCTGAAAACTTTCCTTTCCTTTTTACAGTTATTAGAAAGAGAATGTATTCATTCTATCAATAAAATTTAATTACTTTAATATTATATGTGAAGAACATAATATCTTCTTCCATTTGAGTATCAGCTGCTGCTGCCCAGTTTTTGTTGGGTGTATTTCCTCTTATCGGACTCTTTGAAGCTGCCAGGGCTGTTCTTGTTCTCCATTGTCCCATTGCAATAAATATTTGTTAACCTTGTTTACAAATTATACAGCCTATCTAATTGGCCTGGGAATAGTCAGAACTGCATACATTGTCAGAGTATGTTTTATATGAAAGCAAAGTCCACCTCATAGATGAAATTTCCTGCGTTGAAACCAGTGATAATGGGATGGGCTTGGCACACGCAGAGCTGTTCCACCATCCAGGATGCGTATCTTATACTCTGTAAATGATGGTATTAGACAAGGATACATCAAATCAAGTGAGCAACAGATAGGATTTTTATGAGTTTTCCCCTTGAACAATATTATGATAAATTCATACAATAGCATTTGATTTTTTTCCCCTCCCTACCAGGAGGATCAAGCAAAGAAAATGAGTTTGCCCTTCAGTCTTTGAAGCTTTCTGATGCATGACAACCACAGTCTGGTGATAAGAATTAAGCTCCATGCTTTAAATGAGTAATAAGTCAGTTTTTCAGGCGTCTCCTTCCCTGTTCCTGTCTGCATTTTTTCTTCTCTTTTTTAGCCATGTTATTATTGCATACTTTTTCACATCAATTTTTAGAGAAGCAATACATAAAGTAGGTAATAAAATAATGATTGACATAACCTTAGATTTTCCATCTATAGTAATCCCTTAATCATATTAGCATATTGGAAAAGTTTTGTAGCCACTGACAACATTTGGTTCGAGAAGAAAAGGAAACACCTTTTAGACTTATTCCTAAAAATGCTGTCAGTATATTGAAAAAAAAATCTTTTGTCCAGAAATCCCTTCTAAGGTGTCATGTGCATAACAGTGTATGAAGCATTACCCTTTTGTTGCTTTGACAATGTATAATAATCATGTTTCTGTAGGGTTTATTATCGGTAATAAAATACATAGAAGATGTAGAGAGGTAAGAAAAGGACATGAAAGACACTAAGCTAACACCACTCAATAGATTTAGTTTAAATCGTTGATTTCATTAATAGGCATGGAGTATGTATTTTGTATCAGGTCTACAGACGTAGAATGTAAAATGCAGAAAGGACCAGGATGCCCAGATTTTACGTTCTCTTCAGGAATGGGGGTGCCGACCACATTCCAGTCAGGAAGGCAGAATCCTCGCCACAGCTCCGACCAGAACCAGACTTTGTGTCAGGTTCTGGCATAAATGCAAGTTTTCGTCTCTGACTCGTTAACGATAATGTATTATTTTTTTGTGCTATAACTAATAACAATGCATGGCACGTTTTGTTGCTTTTAAGACATGGATTTTTTTCACATCCGTGTCTTAACATCTCTGATTTGAGGTGCATCTTACAATCATCAGAAAGAAGACCTCCTCATGCTACATTTTAAAATTTTCTTTTTCAGTGTTGCATGAAATCACGATATATCTCATAATTGATGGTATGTGCGACTTGATGTCCTTCCAAGTAGTGAGAAGTACGATGGAGAAAAATGTAGGGGGGTGGGAGGAGGGTTGGAGACCGAGGGGAGTTTTGGGTGTTTGGGATGTCATCAACAGAGCTTGCATCTCTGTGCAGAGAAGGGCAGGGTGACATGGGGTCAAGCCCCATGGCTGTCCCGGGACTGTCCCTGCAAGAGGCACCGGCAAGGGCAGCGTTGTAGAGGGGGATTGTGCCACACGGTGGGTCTCCTGAATGACAAGGCCGGGTCGGCTGTGGGGGAGAGTTTGGGGGGTGAGCTCTCCGGAGGGAGGCAGGAGCAAGATCACGCGGGACCAACCCAGCAGCACTATGTCTGCTGCTATGGTGGCCACTGCAGTCGTGTGTGGGACAGCGGCCGGATCCAACACATGTTCGTCAAGGAACAACGATGTGTGAGTGTAGACTGCGGGGGTGGGGGCGAGGCCAAGGGGAAGGCAGGAGCCCGGACAGACGGCCAGGTGTTGGGCACCATCCAGGCGACAGGTGCTTGGGAAGGAGCAACGTAGGAAGGATCTCCTAGATTGGAATGTATATCGCAGGTAGAGCTGACGTGAAGTGTGGGCGGGGATTCTCCAGGCGATGGGGCGGGTGATGGGGGCTTCGGGCGACCGGGCTGAAGGGATGAGAGAGGCAGTGGTGGTCTGAGGGCAGTGGTGGTCTGAGGGCACCATGCTCTAGGCAAACGTGTGCAGCTCGGCAGTGCTCGTGGGCATGAAGTTAGAAGCAACCCTGGGAGGGGCAGCTCACTGGACAGAGGAGCTGTCCCAGAAGCCTTGGTTGGCCACTCTATCTGCTTCCCCTCATTCCCTGAGCTCTGTGCTCTGAGGATGGGATGCAGCAGTGGCCCCTCACCTCCGGCTCCTCACTGGGTCTCGGCAATGGGGAATGACAGAGGAGGCCGGGGAGTCAGTGGAGTGGGGCAGGGGTGTTCATCGCGGGGCCCCTTTCTTGTGGGATGCCCCATTATGGCTTCTCCTAGGTGCTCCTTCCTCTCCAGTAACAGTCCCCTCACCCTGGAACTGTCATGCTGGGGTGACCCTCTGCTACTAACCCCGGGGCACAGTCCTAACTTGTCCCTGTCATTCACTCAAACCCTTCTCTTCTCTTCTCTTCTCTTCTCTTCTCTTCTCTTCTCTTCTCTTCTCTTCCCTTCTCTTTTCTTTTCTTTTTTTTTTTTCTTTTCTTTTTTTCCCTGGCCACATTTGCTGTCTTCCTACCTTCTCACATGTTGTGAGTCTCTGAATGCAAAGCCTCATCTGATGTCGTCACCACCTGCACCCTAGAGTCAATCTCATTGGCATTCAGACTGCTGAATTGTTTTGTTTTGTTTTGTTTTTCCTTTGTTCTGTCATGTCCCCACAACCTGTTTGGGTTTTTCTTCCATGTTCCCGTTTCCTTTAGAATGTTTAGTGATTGGAACAAAGTAGAGTCCTTGTGGGAATTCCTGAAATTATTTAAATTTCAGGATTTAAAAATGGGTACGGATTTCAAAGTTGTAAGTAGAAGTAATATTTTCTCTACATGTGTCCTGTATTTTAACCCACGTACATTTGGTCAGGTCTCTGAGCCAGAAGTGCCCTTCTGTCAAGTTTGGTTCTTTGCAACTCAGCCCAAATGTATATTTTTGAATCTTTCTCTCGCTTTTTTTTTTTTTTTTTTTTTTGCTTTTTTGTAGGGATTAGAGGTAAGCATAAAGGAGGTTAGTGCAATGTGAAGCTAAATGAAGACAGAAACCATCTGGGGGAAGCAGGCTGCTCCATACAAGGGTTGGAAAGTTCCAGAAGGACAGCAGTTCCCCTGACAGGGTAACGAAGAGGGCAGAACTTTAGCCAAGAGATCTGAGCTTCAGTTTGCTCTGAATTTCTCTTTCCTCTCATCACTGTATCTCCTGTGAGAGGTGGGAAGAGATCACCTGCCGGCTCTTCTCTCAGCTCTAGAAAAATAGAAATCAACAGTTCCATGAATATTTGGTTTCTGTGGGAAGCTGATTCCAGGAATGATTAGCAAGCAGAAAGAGAGGTGATCGTCACCTCCGATAATGAAAACCCTCCCCTAGGCATATTCCAGCGCTGAGACGGAGATAGAGAGAGGAGGCAGCCTCGTTGTCAACCTGGCGGGAAACCACGGAGTGACGCGAGGATAAAGCTGTGCTGAACTAGATAACCACGAGAGCGTGTGACGGGGCATCTCAGAGATGCTGAATGTAAGCATCCCCTACATTCTACCGGAGAATGGGGGCGGATTGTCTGTCACCACCTTCTTAGGCGGAAAGACAGTGCCCCGAAGGATCATGACTCAGTTGTGCCTGAGGCCGTACCGTGGGGCGGTCAGCAGAGAGTCCAGGGCACCTGTGAAGCAGAGCTGGGGGGCAAGCTGCCGTCCCTTCCTATCACTGTAGGGAATCCTAACAGGCAGGGGGGACGGAGATGGAAGCAGTCAATCAGTGACTTTCTGAATGCCCCGTGGTCACAAGAGAAGGTGAGGCCCCCGGGGAACGCAGATGGTGGAGACTTTTCCGAGTCCCTCCGGCCCCAGGACTTTTTCTCTGCCACGAGAGGGTCTGCCTGTAGCAGGTCACATTAGTCCTAGACCAGAGCAGCAGAGAATGTCTTAAAGTTCTGAACGTGGAAAATAATTTGAAACTTTCGAGCTGAAGACTTCAAATATTATTTTCTGTGTTCTCACATGAGCTCTTTTGCTTATTTTCTCTTTGCTGCAGGGAACAGATAGAACAAGAAAGGAAAGATTCCCTTCCCCAGCACTGTCTATCCTTAGGCACTGAAGCCGCTTGGGGTGGGCCTTGACGTGGGCAGAGCCATCCCATTTTATACTGTAGGATAACATAGGGGCATACGGAGAAAATGGGAGTGAGAGGAATAGAGAGTTGTGCTGATTAGAACTTCTGATGTTTAAAAAGCAAAGAAACAGAAGTCAGCCTCTCAAGTATTTTTCACACTAAATCCATTTGCTTTCAACTTCCCTCTAAGATTCTTCATACTTGTACCATTGTAATGCAAATAATTAATTTTTTTCTTATTTCTTGAAATAATCCCGAAGGTTAGTTGCATCGTGATGCTTCCAACACTACCTTTTGCATAAAGACTTGAATATTGGGGCTGGGAGGGCCTGGGCAGAACGTGCTCTTTCCTGGGACACCTCCCCAGTTTGTGGCAGGTGACGTGACCAGCACCCCCCCACTGGTGCTTCTCTGATTTCCGTTTTTGTCCAGTTGTTCACATTCAGTATAACTCGTTCTCAGGTGGTTTCCTACATTTTGTTTCTCCTGAAGAAGGTTGTTTATTAACATTGGTACAGGGTCTTCCTTTGGAATACCGTGAAAGCAGAACTATCTTTCCAAAATTAGTGCAGGGTAGACAAGGTTGCCCAGAGACATGTTTCCTGTGATGCTGTGACGGAGGAAGTTAGTAATCATTGCCTGAAGCATGTACGTATAACCTCCACAATGGCTCACGCGGCTGCTGGCGCACGATAGGTCTCTGCCTGGGAGAGGTGCTGGGGCCACTGAGGGCGAAAGTGGCCCCCCGGGGTCCTTGCTACCCCACCCGACTCTCGCTGATGCTCAGCAGGTAGTTCTGTCACGCAGAATGGACAGATTTACAGCAACCACTGCCAACCTTCACCTTCCTTCCAACCTCCACTCATCACATCTACAGCAAGCCCCCCCCACCCCACATTGTAGGGGAAAAGCCTTGTTTTACAGCACTAGAACTTCTTCAGCATTTCTCCTTCATAGACATCTTTCTCTGCACCCATCCTTTGTCCTGCTGGCCTCAGAGAAGGACGAGTGGACCCCTCTTGTCCCAGGATCAGTCTCCTTGTCCTCTTTGAGGGTTGGTTTCATCAAGAGACATTCAGCGGCTTTTATTCTAAGTCAGTCCCTCTTACTTCACTTAGAATGAGAAGCCACATTCTCATTGCTGTCTTAGCCATCGATCTTGTATTTTTTTTAATTCTTCTGTTTAGAAAAAAAAAAAAAAATCCAAAGCTCTGTTGGTCACACGTGAGAGAGCTCCATCTCCTGCCGGTGTTTGGAGGCACAGTGGCCTCACTGGCGCCCCCTCTCTCAGTTTCCCAGCTCTGCTTCCTCTTCTCAGGGCTTCGCTCTCAAGAGAAGATTTCTATTATCTGGCAGAAAATTAAAATCTTTTTTTTTTTTTAAAGAAACTTTCAGTTTCTCTGAGCTTCTATTGTTCATTTACTTCATGGCCTCAGAGAATGAGGGAAAATACCTTCTGTGGCATCAGCCTTAATCCTCAGAATGATTTCGTGGTCCTGCCTGGCTGAGGTCCCCACCATCACCTCCTGGGTCCCCTCCAGGAAGAATCCCATCGGCCATTCCCAGGAACCTGCCATCACTCAGCCCAGAGCAGCAGGCAAGGCTCCTACCAGAATTCTGCACTGGATGCAGAACTGTTTCCAAAACGAGAACCTGAGCAGCAGAGAACAAATAAGCTTTAGAAAGACCAAAAGATCCGATGGTCGTTGCGTGATCCTACAGAAACCTCTGACCTGTCCTCTCCTTATCAGCCCCGGCTCCCTGTTGCCCACAGTACTACAAGCAAAATGCTCCC
This sequence comes from Enhydra lutris kenyoni, assembly GCF_002288905.1. Taxonomy (NCBI): domain Eukaryota; kingdom Metazoa; phylum Chordata; class Mammalia; order Carnivora; family Mustelidae; genus Enhydra; species Enhydra lutris. The sequence continues at coordinate 3,054,306 of NW_019154095.1, read as the reverse complement.
CCATGCTCCCCGGGGACTTCCCAGCATCCTGTCGGTGGAGCCCCTCCTCCCCTAAATATTTCGATTTCTACTTCCTCCTCCAAGGCTACCTAATGTAGTTTTATCTTTGAAGAAAGCATAAGCCATTGTCTTCTTTTTTTTTTTCTTTTGTTCATTTCATTCCCTTTTTCTGGGCCCAAGTATTCATCTTCACTACTAAAATTAGCATCTTTATTTCATTATTCTATTGAAATTGTGTCATGAGGAAAAAAAAAAGGTGCCGCCATGTTTCCCTCATTTGGGTTTGATGGGTATGAGGGACGTGGTGCACGGGCGCCTGTTTCCACGCGCTGCTCTCATCTTCTTATCAGTCCTGGCTGCTCTTTGATCAATTCTGTTGCTCTTTTGATGTTTTCTAAAGCCTCTTAGTAATGAGGTGCTCAAAATACAACAGCTGATGTTGTGCAGTATTTCATTTTATAAAGAATGTTCTACCTTCCTGAGGATGAACTCATATTTTGCCAATTTTTTCCCTTCACATCTTCAACTCTTTTAATAACAAGTCATTATGCGCAAGCAGACGGTGGGCTAATTATTTCCTTTCTTCCTCCAACTCAATTAGTGCTGTAATTTTTCCCTGTCTTCTTCTTCTTCTTTTTTTTTTTAAGATTTTATTTATTTATTCGACAGACAGAGATCACAAGTAGGCAGGGGGAGAGTAAGGGGGAAGCAGGTTCCCTGCTGAGCAGGGAGCCCGATGCGGGGCTCGATCCCAGGACCCTGAGATAATGACCTGAGCCGAAGGCAGAGGCTTTAAACCACTGAGCCACCCAGGCACCCCAATTTTTCCCCTTGTTCTTAAAGTTAGAAGGTTTATTAAGGGTAGCTGCTAGTTACTGAGCAAAACCAATGCTGGTTTGTCTTTCCAGTGAGTTAATTCAAATAGGAATCAGAATTCCAGTCTGGATGATCTTATCATAGGTATTTCTGTCCATCCTAAATAAGATAATTGAAAAGAATGGCATACTTTCCTATTTATTTTGCCCTCCTTTTCCTCCTCTTCCTTCTCCTTCTTCTCTTCCTTCTTCTCCTTTACTTTTTACAAGAACCTTGTTTGTTTCTAACTGTGTTCCTAAACAGCTCTCTATTTTGTCTACACAGCGTGAAGCCTTCATTAGAGTAATTGACTTGTACATGGGATTTAGATATGACCCTAGTATTTTAACCCAGACTTGGCTTTGATTTGCCAGTAGGACCAGTGAGCTATTCAGTACTCCTCAGAGCCTCAGTTTTATTATCTGTGAAGTGGGGATGCTCACAGCTGGGCCTTTGCCTGGATACATTGTAAAAATTGTTAGGAAATTTCATTAAAGTCTCTGACAGGGTCCTCTGCTGGAAGCGGCTACTACTCTGTGTTTTGCAGATGAGCTCGATAAATATGCAGTTACCTAACAGAGTGTTGTTTAGAGAGGAAACCTGATTCTTTGCGAGTCAGTGCATTGTGATTCATAAATGCTTTCAGTTCTGGGTCATCTCTCTCCTGGGGTCCAATGCAGCATTGGAAAGACAGGTTGCCCTGTTCTCCCTGCACCCCTCCTTGTGCTCTTGTCCCTGAAGCTGTGGCTAGTTCCTTTCTTGAAGTCGATTCCATTACAACAAACTTTCAAATTAGTTTTCAGTCCATTTCAACTTTACTGTTATCTCTCCAAACTGTTCACTTTCTTGTCAAAATGTAATTATCCATCCGGGTCTGGGACAGTATTTTTGGCTTTCCATTATGCCCGTGCTCCCACCGGTGTGCTCAGAACATGAAGTCATTTCATTGTTTCCTCCATGTACACTCTCCTTTGGAGTCAAAATGACGGATCTGAATTTTATGCTTTTCCTTTTTCTATAGCACACCGGCTTGAATTATTTCCTTTTGTTCAAGGATATAATCCCACAGTTGCCATTCCTGCTGTTCTCTTTGTCTTTCCTCAAACTTGTGTCTGTTCCTATTTACAGTGCTTTCTTCTTATTCTCGCAGATCTTATTAAAATAAATCAGAAACCCGTGCTTGCGACCTGGCCTTGTCCCTCCCATCCTCACCATTTACAATGTATCTCTACCTAGACAAGGGCGACTGTCTCCCAACTGAGATCCTTTTTTTCGGGGCTTTCTCTTTCATGGCCTGGGGTGCCCAGGTTCGTCACTCTCACATTCACGAGGTCTCTGCTCCAGAATCCAGCTGCGTAATGAAAACGCTGGGAGCATCTCTGCCTCCAAGGCTGGGCTGGACCCGTTCCGGGCTGTTTTTAAGTTTATCTCTTGTGACTTAACTCCGTGTTGCCTAGAACTAGCTCGAAATGGGTGCCTCCCATCGACCTGGCAGGGTTCTGGTGAAAGTTAAGTGAGATGCTGTGTTTAGGCACATAGGCCTATCTCCAGAAGGCGACAGGCACTCAGCACATATTAGCCCCCATACTTCAGGGCCATTAAAAAATTACATTTTCATCCACTAGTGAGACCCAGGTACTGTGTTCAGACTATGTGAAATGTGGTTTTCTTCTCCATGACTCTGGTGTGCCTTAGGGCCTCAAAGGATTACGACACAGCCTTTCGTTTTGATTGTAATCGACTGATGTCTTTTGCAAGTATCTCAAGTTATAATTTTCCCCTCTTTTTTTTTAATTGTTCCAATTTATTTGTGAAGAAAGAGGGTCAGTTGTCCTGTAGAGACTGGCGCAGTATGCGTTTTGCTGAATACACCCTGCTGCTGTTTAGGAAAATTGCTGTCAGTCGGTACCTGGATACCGAGGCTCAGACTCGAGTGTGTCTCTCAGCAAGGTGACTGTCCCTCAGGCTGTGCTGTCCCAACAAGAGACACCATCACTGATAGGCGGGGGCTAGATCTCTAAACTGAATAGGGACTGCAGAGGGAACATTCTTTTTTTTTTTTTTCTTTTTTTTAATATTTTATTTATTTGACAGAGAGATCACAAGTAGGCAGAGAGGCAGGCAGAGAGAGAGAGAGAGGGGGAAGCAGGCTCCCTGCCAAGCAGAGAGCCCAATGTGGGGCTCGATCCCAGGATCCTGGGATCATGACCTGAGCTGAAGGCAGAGGCTTTAACCCACTGAGCCACCCAGGTGCCCCTGCAGAGGGAACATTCTAACGGAGCTCCTTTTTCATTGATGAGCAGAGCTGTGTCTGTGAGGAGAAGTATGCTGTTGGGTTGCCCGGTGGGGACGTTCATACTGCAGGCAAGACCGGAATCAGTGCTTGCCCTTCTGGTTACCCCCATCCTCACCCGGGGCACCCTTGACATTTGGGCTCAATGCCTCCCTCTGGGCAGCAGGACAAGGGGATCTGTCCTGTGCAAGTGTTATCCGTGGCCTCAGCCCACCAGAGAGCAGCGGCACCCCTCCCCAGACGTCTCAATCCCCACAGTGTCCTCCGACACCTCCCAACCCCTGGGCTGGGGCAAAATATCCCTAACTGGAAACTCTTGCTCCAAATGCAGTTAATGTTATTGTTGTGTTATTAGGAGCTCATGGAGTTAAACATAGCCGGTGGTTCTTTTCAGTCTATAGAATTTACTGTCCTTCTTGATGCTGAACCGTGCTGTCTTTGCCTTTTGACACCTTCCCACATTACCTCCTGACGACGTGGCCGCCACCTCACCATCCAGCAGAGCAAATACCCCAACACTGTCTACACAGCAGGCCTGAAGCTGCTCATTCACCCAAGAAAACTTGTGTGTCCTCCCTGGAAAATGATATCAAAGGATATAATCTGAGCATTTGTAATGTTTGTTGTTTCTTGAAATTATATCTGGGCTCTTTCACTAGGGAAGGAGTGTGCGTGTGTACGTGTAAGTGTGCATGTGTGTGCATTTGAATGTGTGTAAATATGTGTGGGCTTCGGTGTGTTTCTCTATGAGGGTATGAGTACGTGTGTGCATGTGGATATGTGGGGGTGTGTGTGTGTGTGTGTGTGCATGTGTGCATTTTTGTATTTGTGTGTGTGTTTGTATAAACACAGATGCATGTGAACCTTCAATCATCCAAATAAAACTTATTTCAAAAATAATAAAACCCCATAGTAATGCTTTATTAAGTCACAACTGGAGCCTCAATATTCACACTTTCCCAATTCTGCCTCTATACCTTTTCTATTTTGTCAATTCTACAAAATTCTCCTCCATTCTTATGTGTCTGAAAACTTTCCTTTCCTTTTTACAGTTATTAGAAAGAGAATATATTCATTCTATCAATAAAATTTAATTACTTTAATATTATATGTGAAGAACATAATATCTTCTTCCATTTGAGTATCAGCTGCTGCTGCCCAGTTTTTGTTGGGTGTATTTCCTCTTATCGGACTCTTTGAAGCTGCCAGGGCTGTTCTTGTTCTCCATTGTCCCATTGCAATAAATATTTGTTAACCTTGTTTACAAATTATACAGCCTATCTAATTGGCCTGGGAATAGTCAGAACTGCATACATTGTCAGAGTATGTTTTATATGAAAGCAAAGTCCACCTCATAGATGAAATTTCCTGCGTTGAAACCAGTGATAATGGGATGGGCTTGGCACACGCAGAGCTGTTCCACCATCCAGGATGCGTATCTTATACTCTGTAAATGATGGTATTAGACAAGGATACATCAAATCAAGTGAGCAACAGATAGGATTTTTATGAGTTTTCCCCTTGAACAATATTATGATAAATTCATACAATAGCATTTGATTTTTTTCCCCTCCCTACCAGGAGGATCAAGCAAAGAAAATGAGTTTGCCCTTCAGTCTTTGAAGCTTTCTGATGCATGACAACCACAGTCTGGTGATAAGAATTAAGCTCCATGCTTTAAATGAGTAATAAGTCAGTTTTTCAGGCGTCTCCTTCCCTGTTCCTGTCTGCATTTTTTCTTCTCTTTTTTAGCCATGTTATTATTGCATACTTTTTCACATCAATTTTTAGAGAAGCAATACATAAAGTAGGTAATAAAATAATGATTGACATAACCTTAGATTTTCCATCTATAGTAATCCCTTAATCATATTAGCATATTGGAAAAGTTTTGTAGCCACTGACAACATTTGGTTCGAGAAGAAAAGGAAACACCTTTTAGACTTATTCCTAAAAATGCTGTCAGTATATTGAAAAAAAAATCTTTTGTCCAGAAATCCCTTCTAAGGTGTCATGTGCATAACAGTGTATGAAGCATTACCCTTTTGTTGCTTTGACAATGTATAATAATCATGTTTCTGTAGGGTTTATTATCGGTAATAAAATACATAGAAGATGTAGAGAGGTAAGAAAAGGACATGAAAGACACTAAGCTAACACCACTCAATAGATTTAGTTTAAATCGTTGATTTCATTAATAGGCATGGAGTATGTATTTTGTATCAGGTCTACAGACGTAGAATGTAAAATGCAGAAAGGACCAGGATGCCCAGATTTTACGTTCTCTTCAGGAATGGGGGTGCCGACCACATTCCAGTCAGGAAGGCAGAATCCTCGCCACAGCTCCGACCAGAACCAGACTTTGTGTCAGGTTCTGGCATAAATGCAAGTTTTCGTCTCTGACTCGTTAACGATAATGTATTATTTTTTTGTGCTATAACTAATAACAATGCATGGCACGTTTTGTTGCTTTTAAGACATGGATTTTTTTCACATCCGTGTCTTAACATCTCTGATTTGAGGTGCATCTTACAATCATCAGAAAGAAGACCTCCTCATGCTACATTTTAAAATTTTCTTTTTCAGTGTTGCATGAAATCACGATATATCTCATAATTGATGGTATGTGCGACTTGATGTCCTTCCAAGTAGTGAGAAGTACGATGGAGAAAAATGTAGGGGGGTGGGAGGAGGGTTGGAGACCGAGGGGAGTTTTGGGTGTTTGGGATGTCATCAACAGAGCTTGCATCTCTGTGCAGAGAAGGGCAGGGTGACATGGGGTCAAGCCCCATGGCTGTCCCGGGACTGTCCCTGCAAGAGGCACCGGCAAGGGCAGCGTTGTAGAGGGGGATTGTGCCACACGGTGGGTCTCCTGAATGACAAGGCCGGGTCGGCTGTGGGGGAGAGTTTGGGGGGTGAGCTCTCCGGAGGGAGGCAGGAGCAAGATCACGCGGGACCAACCCAGCAGCACTATGTCTGCTGCTATGGTGGCCACTGCAGTCGTGTGTGGGACAGCGGCCGGATCCAACACATGTTCGTCAAGGAACAACGATGTGTGAGTGTAGACTGCGGGGGTGGGGGCGAGGCCAAGGGGAAGGCAGGAGCCCGGACAGACGGCCAGGTGTTGGGCACCATCCAGGCGACAGGTGCTTGGGAAGGAGCAACGTAGGAAGGATCTCCTAGATTGGAATGTATATCGCAGGTAGAGCTGACGTGAAGTGTGGGCGGGGATTCTCCAGGCGATGGGGCGGGTGATGGGGGCTTCGGGCGACCGGGCTGAAGGGATGAGAGAGGCAGTGGTGGTCTGAGGGCAGTGGTGGTCTGAGGGCACCATGCTCTAGGCAAACGTGTGCAGCTCGGCAGTGCTCGTGGGCATGAAGTTAGAAGCAACCCTGGGAGGGGCAGCTCACTGGACAGAGGAGCTGTCCCAGAAGCCTTGGTTGGCCACTCTATCTGCTTCCCCTCATTCCCTGAGCTCTGTGCTCTGAGGATGGGATGCAGCAGTGGCCCCTCACCTCCGGCTCCTCACTGGGTCTCGGCAATGGGGAATGACAGAGGAGGCCGGGGAGTCAGTGGAGTGGGGCAGGGGTGTTCATCGCGGGGCCCCTTTCTTGTGGGATGCCCCATTATGGCTTCTCCTAGGTGCTCCTTCCTCTCCAGTAACAGTCCCCTCACCCTGGAACTGTCATGCTGGGGTGACCCTCTGCTACTAACCCCGGGGCACAGTCCTAACTTGTCCCTGTCATTCACTCAAACCCAGCCACAGGTACGCCCAACAGCCCCTCTTGTCACCCAACCTCTATTCATCATTTTGAGTGTGTGGCTTCCTTCCAGGACTCTGCCTGGTCGACGTGTAGGTGAGAAGGTCAAGGATCCTAGGGTCCAGATGACCTAGGGTCCAGATGAGAGTAGACTTGTCGGCAGAGCTGAGTCAGCAGCAAGACGTGAGCCGCTGGCTGGAGATGAGGGGATGAAGGGATGAGGGGATGAGGGGATGAGGGGATGAGGGTAGAGAGTCTGGATCAAACAATCGGGTTGAGAATTAACGTGAGTAAGGAGTATTGTTTTCTCCATCTTTTAGGTTAGGGAAGTGATACAATCCATTTGACGTTCCCCACTTGGACATAATTGTACTTCACATGGAAGAAAGAAACATTTTGAAATATCTGGACGGAAACGCTGTGAACTCACATATTAACCGTCAGGGAATACTATTTTCTTTAATATAGCCTTATGTGGCATAAGCAGTATTGAAGCAGCTAGATGTCTTTATAATCACTTTGAAGAAGTTAAACAGAAAAATCGTAAAATCAGCTTGATATTTAGTTTTGCCATTAAGTACATGAACATCAACTACTAATTAGATAAATTTTGCATTAGGGATTATAGTGACCTGAAAATGAAATGAAGTCCTTAAAAAAAAATCTGTTTAATCATTTCCTACAGATGTAACCTTCTGAAGGGCAGTGGCATGGGTAGGAAAGACTCAGGAACACTTCTGGGCCCGGCGTGTCCATCACTTTAGCACCAGGGAACTTTCAAGTCCTTCTTACATGGGTCTGCAGTGGCTGTGCAAGTGCTAGACTGCTGCTCAGGCCCCAGATCCTCTAATCAGCATTCTCCCAGGGTGTGCCTGGGACGGCTTTTAGGGTCTTTCAGTTCACGGGAAAGCAGAGGAACGTCTTGCCTAAAAAGGGAGTATTTAGATCTCCAGACAGAATGTTTCACCTGGGAACCATCTAAAATGGTGAGGAGCCAGTCACCCCATCCACAGGGCATCCTCGTCTGTGGTGGACCCAGAAGGCAGGGCATGAAGGAAACCTCCGCCCAGCAGGGACTACCTGAACCATCCCGAGTCCGGCTGTTTGTCCTTCCTGAAACAAGACAGTGAAGAGTCCGCTCTAGTCTCTTTTCAGTGGGGATTTTTTTTTTTTTTAAGATTGTATTTATTTATTTATTTGACAGAGACAGCAAAAGAGAGAACACAAGCTAGGAGAGTGGGAGAGGGCGAACCAGGCTCCCCACTGAACAGGGAGCCCAATGTGGGACTCAGTCCTAGGACCCTGGGATCGTGACCTGAGCCGAAGGCAGATGCTTAACAACTGAGCTAACAGGCACCCCTCCATGGGGAAAATAAAAGCCCTTGCAAACCTGAATCTGGCTTCAGGACTGGGAAAAAGAAAAAGAAAGAAAAGAAAAAAGGAAAGAAAATGAAGGAGGCAGACATTCTGTCCTTTTCTACAGAAAGAAAAGCACCTTACCGACAGCGGATGCTAACTAGCTTTCTTGTAGGCTGATGTGGCAAGTGCCACCCTCATCCCTATTAGCCTGTGGCCCCGTGCTCGGCTTTGTAAGAGAATAATTTCGACTGCTCAAAAAAAGAGGTCTCCCAAAGTACACAGATGAACAGTGCTAATTATATAAGCCAGAGATCTGGAGAAAAGAAGCCAGAAGCAAACCGCCCACACCACACGCCACCACCACAAACAAAGAAGAAAATGTCAATTTAGGAACAAAGGGGAAATTAAGAAAGCATGTTGTTTACTTAATTCCCAACTTGAAAAGCAAAAGGAATTCTGATAGGAAAGAGTTGTGTAGGAAAGATGTTGTGCCATGAAAAGCTCTGTTAAGGAAATCAAAATAAAGCAGAAAGATCAGAACACTTGGAAATAAAGAATATTTTTAGAAACTTAAAACTACATCTTCATGTCATGAGCTAGAGATCCACAAGTGTCATTTTTAGTTTCTTTGTTTCTTTAAAACATCTTTTAAAGTTTTATGACAATGTAACTTTCTAACTTCTTAAACTATGGATAAAATGGATTTCTTAGATTATCATTTAAAAAAAACAACTAGGTTACTAGTAGATCATTTTTCAGTAAACTTCTTTTTTCAGTGATTTATTCCCATGTCTTATAATGCATGTCATTGCACTGTATGCTTTTGGAATAGGCTGAGAGTACCGCATTTGTCCAATAACATAGGTTCTTCCTTGGTTACATGGAATACTCTGTGTCCGTGTGTGTGTGTTTAGTTAATGAGCCATATACCCAATGTATAAAAGCAAATCCAGTTCACATACACAGTGCAGAATATGAATAAGCTTCCATATTGAAAGTTATTTTTAACTTTCATTAGTAAGAAGTAATGAGTCTTTCTTAAGGTTCCCATCTGTATATTTATGCCAAAGGACATGGCTATAATTCTCTGTAAAAGCTATATATAAATTTATTTGCTTGGCAATACATAAGAATAATCACTTTACCTGGGTGTTCCTTTGACCTTCTACATCCATTCTCCATCCCAAATATTTTACTTAAAAATGTATTTATTTGAACAGAATTGCATTATTTTACAATCATATCCAACTCCCTCCCTCCCGATACCTCTTCAAGTGACATAGTATCTGTGATACAAAGGGGTGAGAGCATTACCAAACCATCTATTACGTCAATGTTCTGGTGGTTTGTTGATTGATAACTACCAGTGGGGTGCTGAAACTCTTTTTTAGACCATATCTTTGTTATAATTTTTAGAATAGGCCACTGCAAGAACTAAACAGATGGACTAGAATCCACCTAAAAAGCTTTGATATAATCACATTAAAGTCGTCCATACTGTTAAGCATCTGTTTTGTCTATTTACGTATGGAAAATGATTACAGAGCGCTGTGTCGTAGCGGTAAATAACAGACCACTCCAACTACAGCCTATATCTTATCTTTCACTGTGTGAGTGCCCATCAGGAGGCTGATAGAAACGCCAGTTACATGCACTGAAAAATTAATTTTTCCTGCATTATAGATACATAGGAAGAAACTTAAAAAATCGTGAAACAAATTATCATTGGGGACAGAAGATTAAAATGAGTGGTGCAAAGTGTTTTATCTTAAGTTTGGCAAGACTTTGGGTAATATTCTGCCTGAATATTCAACCTGAGTACAAAAGCAGGTCAGTAAGCAAGTTTGGTCAGATGTTCGTTGGCGAGAAAGAAGTAAAGCTATAAAAATAGGAGAAAGTTGATGTGGACTCTAATGTGGGGGCATACCCTACTGCAGAAAGACGGGGTGGGGTGGGGTGGGGTGAGAGGAGGCAGCGTGAAAATAGGTTTAAAAGATTTTTTAAAACTCAAAGTGAGATCCTGACTAACAGATAAAGACAGACCTGATTTGCTGATAAAATCAACATATACACAGACTGGAAGAGAAAAAGGGCATATTTAAGGAACAGACTGTTGGAATGTCAGGTGGGGGATGGTCCTGAGTGGCCAAGTGCCTGCATTTCCGAAGGATGAAGGAAGGGAATGGGTCGCCAGCCAGACCGGCAACAGCTCAGATATCACATCTGTAAACAGATACGGAAACGGAGGGACACTGATTTTCCACGGTGATAAAAACTTGTGCCCCAGGGGGACTATGAGCTATTCAGAGCATCTCCGTTCTGTAGAGAGAGCCTTTGGGTGGCTAACGACAGCCCTCCCTGTCTGTCCGCTGACTCCTCTGTCAGGTCTGGAAGCCTACAAACCCTCTGTCCCGGGACCCCTTACCGCAGGATTCCTGTTCTCTCTAAGGAACTAAAACCAAACAGAGAGGGTTGAGAGTTCTGATAAGAGAGTCAGAAAATCCTGGATTTAAACTTTATCTTCACCGTTTATGACCCGAGCATCTGTTCAGGGTTTGGAGAATCACTTTAGTTTCATTTCCTTTTCTGTAAAATGAGGTAAATGACAGAACTTACCTTATACTTACAGATGAGTCAGGAAGTGTAAACAAGGTGAACGAAGAAACAGCGTAGGCAGTCTCCATTTGATAAACATTAATTCAGAATATTAATTTAGTGCTTCCCATGTGCCAGGCGCTGTGCTCAGCACTGAAGGAAAAAAAAGGAGGGCGTCGGGGCGGCTCCGTCAGTTAAGCATCTGACTCTTGATTTGAGCAGCTCAGGTCGTGATCTCAGGGTCATGACACTGAGCCGAGGGTCAGGCTCTGCACTGGGGGTGGAGCCTGCCTGAGAGTTTCTCTCTACCTCGGCCCCTCTTTCTCTCTCTCCCTCTAACGGGGGAAAAAAAAAAAGGAAAAGAAAACAGAAAGCAGATATAGCCCTTGTTGTCATGGAGCTTATAAACAAATTTCAAGTCTGTGTAACACACAGTAAGTGATTTACATGGTTCTTAGCACACGGTACATGGTTGCTCAGTATTCTCTCTTATCATTAATACTGGCAATAATAGTGTAATTACATTTTCCTTATAGCAGATATCCCTTCATATCACTAAAGAAAGTGAGAAATATGCATGCACGTATATGTGTGTATATGCATACATAAATGTTATGTAGGGGCTCAGTCGGTTAAACGCCTGACTCTTGATTTCAGCTCAGGTCATAGGCTCACAGTCATGAGATCGAGCCCCACGTCGGGTTCCCCACGAGCATCTCCTTGAGGTTCTCTCTCTCCTTCTCCCTCTACCCCTCTGTCTGCTCATGACCTCTCCCCACTCCAAAAGAAGTTTGTATGTGTATATATGTCTACTTTTATATTTGTGTACATATATGTATGTGTATATGTATATTTAACGATTGTGTTTTAGTTTAAATGTCCCCTCTATAACTATATATATATAACCATATATATGTATATAAATTTTATATATATATATAAAATTTTACATATATATATATATATGTAAAATTTTTTAAGAAGCTATGAAAGCTATGAAATTGTCTCCCAAAGTGATCATAGCCTTTCACATTGCCACAAGCAGTTTATGGGAGTTTCAGTTTCTCTAAATTTTGGCCAATATTTGGTTTGGTCAGTCTTTAAACTTCAGCCTTTCTAGAATGTGTGCATGAAAATCTTATTTTCCCCATCATCTATTTTGACTCCTCTCTTCGGGAACATGGTCTCATTGTACACATTTAGGAGTGAGGACGCTCTGTGCTATTTGCTTTCTGGTGTCGCTTCTCCGAAGGGTAGCTTCTGTCAAGGTCTTTGCTGCAGTGTGAGCACTTGCAGAAGTTCCAGAAGCTTCTCTGGAATCCCTGAGCACTGGAGAATGCATCAGAAACATTTCGGATGAAGAGCAGCTTAGGTCTCTGTCTGCCTTCAGTGTTCAGTTCACAGTCACAGCGCGTGGTTTGAACATGACGTTTAGGCTCTCGACAGTCTAGTGGAAATTCTTTGGGGCTTTAAAGACATATATGATATATTTTTTTTAAATCTACTTAATGTCAAATCTCAGGCATTGGGAGGATAATACCTGTCTTCTTACAAAATTCGGGGAGAAGAAATGGTAGACACTATCAGCAGACAATGTGTTTTGATAAAATCTCTAGGTTCTTGATGGAATGAAGGCTTAATTTTGCTTCTAGATCTTAAAACTCCTTCACCTTATTACTCACAACCTCCCCAAGGCGTTTGCTGGCTGCGTGGTTTACCAGATCAGCTCATCGACAGGTGCTAACGTCACACTCTGGCACAATTGATCCTCCATTTGAGGCAATGGGTCCCTGAGAGGGTTTTGAAGGAGCTCTTGTATCCTTTCTGAATTTGATTGGAAGAGCTTATTAGTAGCCAGAGTACACTAAATACTACCTTTGCATGTCCATGCAATTTGGAGAAAACGTTATAAAGGAAATTTCAGGAAGATCAGCATTTTTCCAGGACCATGTTATAGAGATGAGATTTGCAGAGGATGGCCCTATGCGCTGTTTCCCACCAAATAGATCTGAAACATGAGTATTTTCTCATAAGTAGTATGGATGGCAAAAGAGTCCCATGGAGTGTGAAGTAATCTCCATATTCAAGAGTCAGTTAGTTCTAAGTAATTTCTTTCTCTTTCATCTTTATTAAACATTTTCCCCATTTGACCACAGAAAGTCTTCATTTAAGTCTTTCAGAAATATACCTATAGGAATTGCTGAATAGATACATGTTATTGGCGCTACTTAATTTATATGATTACTTCTAGTTATTAATAAGAGGGGGCTGAATCCTCTACTTACTTGGGAACTTTGACTTTCAAAAAATAGGGACAATTTCTGCCTTCATTTTCCAGTCTTCAACCTGTGCTCCCCATTTTAGTTGAGGCATTTTGTGGTTTGGAGTGAAGTCGGCAGCTTTGGTATTACAAAGCACAATAAAGTCTGAACATTTTTTGTTGTTCTTACCTGGTGTTTTACAAGGCAATGCAACTATGCTCAGTACATTAACTGTGACTATCATGGGTTATCTGATGCCTGGCCCCTCTTTATGTAGATTGCAAAGCTCAGTGTAGACACTGGAGGTAGTGGTTTCTAATATTAAAAATAATTCAAGTTGACATAATAAAATCAATGTATTATTGCAAATGCCATTGTTCTGTCTGGTTCCTTATGAGAACAATTGCTTCAAGGACACTGAAGGAGAGGTGGTGGTTTCTGGGAAGATCTTATTTTCCATTCATTGATTTGGAAGGTGATAGTCCTAATTAAAAAAAAAAAAAAGAGGTAGACAACTCAAGCTATGTTCAGTAGTGTCAAGGGATGTTCTCACATATCTATGATTCTGATATGAACCCCATGATGTATGTTCTACAGAACAGAGTTGCATCTGGGATTGAACAGGAAGTCAGTAGTCGGGCATTTAACTTGTGGGATGGGATTCCCGGGAGCCCTGGGAACCTCCTGGAGAGTGTAAGCCTGAGTCTCCAGGAGGCGTCAGCGTTCTCAGAAGTAGCGAACCCCAGATCCTTTTTTTTTTTTTAAAGATTTTATTTATTTATTTGACAGAGAGATCATAAGTAGGCAGAGAGGCAGGCAGAGAGAGGAGGAAGCAGGCTCCCCGCTGAGCAGAGAGCCCGATGCGGGGCTCAATCCCAGGACCCTGAGATCATGACCTGAGCCCAAGGCAGAGGCTCTACCCACTGAGCCACCCAGGCGCCCCCAAACCCCAGCTCTTATATTTGCTGCTATTTAGAGGAAACTCGGGGAGACAGCAAAATACAAATTTGGAAAATGTTATAAAATATCCGTTTCAGGCAATAACCTGCTTTGCTTTCTCACAAACTGCCGATGGTATTTTCAGGGCTGTGCAGGGTCTGCTTTGCTGTCCCTCATCCTACACAGTCCTGCGTTTTGCTTCAGAGGGACACAGTCCTGCTCAGGATAAAATTCCTTTTGTCCTTGTGGCCAGCACAGTGCTGATATCATCTGTCGGCCGCGTTTGCCTCGGGCTGCTCCCACCTGCAGGGCTCACCTCCGGCTGGTGCAGACTTGACAGGTCACAGGGGTCCGTCCTTATCATCCCAGGCACACACAGGAATGCGCTGTGGTCCTACTGTGGGTACATGTGCTGTCCTTTGGGTGGGAAGACAACACTTGAGCCCAGCCAAGCTTTGTTCATGTTTTTATGGAGGGCAGAAGGCACAGAACAGCACCAAGAACACCAGAGAAACAGGAGCTCTCTACGCCCCTGCCACTGGGACAGTGGATTTCCGATTCTGTCATTTCTGCAGGAGACGTTTACGCCTAGGCGGTTTCCATCCTGGGTCCCCCAGTGCCCTGTGGCTCCGCCCGGGTTCACAGCACCTCGCACCTTCTTTTACATTCCTGTTATCTGAATGGCAGGTGACATTTTAAAATCTATACATATCTTCCATTTCTGAATAATCTGAACCATTCCATCCTGATAAGAATGGCAGAGATGCCATTTTATATCATAAGAACACACATTTTTTAAAATCAGTGAATAAGAAAATTATGCATCCAAGTTATGATATCCCAGTGATATTTTAGGGGTCATCTTGATTGCTTTATAGATATCATTATGTGAACTACAATAAGGACCCCTGAAGAATCTTTTAATTTCTTTTCCCTCCCTCTTTATGCCATCCTTAAGCGACGCATATTCATATGCAAACATGAATGGGTACACAACTAGGTGGGCGACTTTGTGATAGGTTTTGATTGATACGTTCCCAGGGAAGGCAAAATTTGGGCTGCCGTTTCCCAAATTTATCATCACAGCAAAGTGCATTTTTCATAAATAGAATACACTTGGTGGCATCTGGCTTTATCAAACAAATACAGTAGACTTTATTTAAATTACAGTGTGTTTACACTTTGCCCTCCCATGCGAATCCACTTCCTGTACTGATAAGTGCATGTCCCTATTGGTAGTTGAAGAATGAGTACATAAAACAAACTATGTTAAGAAGAGATGAGTTGTAAAATATTTGCTCTAAAAGACCATTGGACATTTCCTTAGCAATTCAGGGTCTCTTCTGATTCCGTACAAATTTTAGGATTGTTTGCTCCAGCTCTTGGAAAAATACCAGTGGAATTTTGATTGGAATGGCATTGAAAGTGTAGATTTCTCTAGGCAGTATAGACATTTTAACAAAGTTTATTCTTCCGATCCATGAGCATGGAATATTCTTCCATCTTTTTGAGTCTTCCTCAGTTTCTTTCATGAGTGTTCTGTAGTTCCTCGAGTACAGATCCTTTACCTCTTTGGTTAGGTTTATTCCCAGGTATCTTATGGTTCTTGGTGCTATAGTAAATGGAATCGATTCTCTAATTTCCCTTTCTGTATTTTCATTGTTAGTGTATAAGAAAGCCACTGATTTCTGTACATTGATTTTGTATCCTGCCACGTTACTGAATTGCTGTATGAGTTCTAGTAGTTTGGGGGTGGAATCTTTTGGGATTTCCATACAAAGTATCATGCCATCTGTGAAGAGAGAGAGTTTGATTTCTTCTTTGCAAATTTGAATACCTTTTATTTCTCTTTGTCATCTGATTGCTGTTGCTAGGACTTCTAATACTATGTTGAACAAGAGTGGTGAGAGTGGGCATCCTTGTCGTGTTCCTGATCTCAAAGGGAAGGCTGTCAGCTTTTCCCCATTGAGGATGATATTCACTGTGGGCTTTTCTTGGATAGATTCTTTGAAGTTGAGGAATATTTCCTCTAACCCTATACTTCGAAGGGCATCATGTTGCCTGATTTCAAGCTTTACTACAAAGCTGTGATCACCAAGACAGCATGGTACTGGCACAAAAACAGAAACATAGACCAGTGGAACAGAATAGAGAGCCCAGATATGGACCCTCAACTTTATGGTCAAATAATCTTTGACAAAGCAGGAAAAAATATACAGTGGAAAAAAGACGTCTCTTCAATAAATGGTGCTGGGGAAATTGGACAGCTATATGTAGAAGAATGAAACTTGACAATTCTCTTACACCATTCACAAAGATAGACTCAAAATGGATAAAAGATCTCAACATGAGGCAGGAATCCATCAGAATCCTAGAGGAGAACATAGGCGGTAACCTCTTCGACATCGGCCACACCAACTTCTTTCAAGATATGTCTTCAAAGGCAAAGGAAATGAAAGCAAAAATGAACTTTCAGGACATCATCAAGATCAAAAGCTTCTGCACAGCAAAGGAAACAGTCAACAAAACAAAGAGGCAACCCATGGAATGGGAGAAGATATTCACAAATGACACTACAGACAAAGGGCTGATATCTAGGATCTATAAAGAATTCCTCAAACTCAACACACACAAAACAGATAATCACATCAAAAAATGGGCAGAAGACATAAACAGACACTTCTCCAAAGAAGACATACAAATGGCTATCAGACACATGAAAAAATGTTCATCATCACTAGCCATCAGGGAGATTCAAATTAAAACCACATTGAGATACCACCTTACACCAGTTAGAATGGCCAAAATTAACAAGAGAGTGAACAACAAGTGTTGAAGAGAATGTGGAAAAAGAGGAACCCTCTTACACCATTGGTGGGAATGCAAGTTGGTGCAACCACTTTGGAAAACAGTGTGGAGATTCCTTAAGAAATTAAAAATAGAGCTTCCCTATGACCCTGCGATTGCACTACTGGGTATTTACCCCAAAGATACAGATATAGTGAAGAGAAGGGCCATCTGTACCCCAACGTTCATAGCAGCAATGCCCACAGTCACCGAACTGTGGAAAGAACCAAGATGCCCTTCGATGGACAAATGGATAAAGAAGATGTGGTCCATATACACTATGGAGTATTATGCCTCCATCAGAGAGGATGAATACCCAACTTTTGTATCAACGTGGACGGGACTGGAAGAGATGATGCTGAGTGAAATAAGTCAAGCAGAGAGAGTCAATTATATGGTTTCACTTATTTGTGGAACATAAGGAATAACACGGAGGACATGGGGAGATGGAGAGGAGAAGGGAGTTGCAGGAAATTGGAGGGTGAGATATACCATGAGAGACTGTGGACTATGAGGAACTAGGTGAGGGTTTTGGAGGAGAGAGGGGTAGGAGGCTGGGTGAGTCTGGTAGTGGGTATTGTGGGGCACGTATTGCATGGAGCACTGGGTGTAGTACATAAGCAATGAATTCTGGAACACTGAAAATGAATTAAAAAATAAATAAAAAATTTAAAAAATATACTAAATGGAAAATTAACATATTAGCTAGCAATTAGATAACTAGATATTTATCCAAGGTGAATAAAATAACATTGGAGAGTCTGCTTTTTCACCAACAAGTAGAATTGGTAGCATGACTAGTTCTCCTGATTTGGTACATATTCCAAATAGTTAAGTGACTTAGGTGTTTGTTTCTGTACAGCCTGAATTAATTGTTTTAAACAAAAGGGCTGGTTGTTGTGACTAGGGGAGATGATGTCCATTATCCCAGTGGTGAGGACACACAAGGAGTGTAGGCAGAGCAGGTCCATCTTACATGGATCAACCATTTCCCTCCTAAAACGTCTCCTAAGAGAAATGAAAGCACATTTCCACACAACATCTTGCATGTTCTTAATGCTGTATTCATCATAGGTGAAAAGAGTTCAAACTGAAAACAACTCAAATGTCTATTTACTGGTAATCAGATGAATAACTGGTAGCATATCCAGACAGTGGGGTACTATTAAGCTTTAAGGAAGTAATAGTTACTGATATACAAGATTACCTGGCTGAACCCCAAGATCATTATACTAAGCAAAAGAAACCAGACCCAAAAATGTAGGTACTATAAGATTCCTTTTCTATGAAATTCTCTAGTAGAGAAAACCATGAGGAGAAAAATAGCATTACTGGTTCCCAAGAGCCAGGGAACGAGATGGTGGCGGGAAGAACAGAACACAAAAAAACTCTTGGGGGGACAGGAAGGTTCTATGGCATGATGCCATAAGTGAATACACAGCTATATACTTCTATCAAATTCATCAAATTAAATAAAAACTCATCAAACTGCTCATTTATATATGGTGAATCTTATTTACCTAATTTATTCCTCAAGTAAGTTGATGTAAAAAAAATAATGAATTGATGGACTGGAATGCATAATAATGAATGACCAGATAGTAATTTCTTCTATTTTATTTTTTTCATTGAGTCTACAAATAACATAGATGAGAATATATAAAAAACATAAGAATGAAAGAAATGGAGCAAACATAAACTTCAAAGTTTTAATTATTTTCCAACTAGGTTCCCAAACAACAAGTGCTGATCCTTGTCGTGTGCCTTTTTACAAATTTCACTGTTATTTCTTAGTCTTCTGACATTCTCCAACTGACTTTCTCTGATGGTTTAGTGTTAAACTTAGGTGCGTTCACACTCAGTTGTAAGAATTACTGATGTACATCTGATACTTTTGAATAGCTTCTGTCTAGTGAGCATTTTCTGAAAACCAAATGGAAAGACAATTTCTGGGAAAGTTTCTCCAGACCCAAAACACTTGTTTCTCCTTCATATTTAACCCCTTAAGAGCATTTGTTTCTGCTCCATCAACAAACCCAAGACGATTTATTGAACATTAGCCAAAACACCACACAGCTAGGGCGTGAGGCCAGCTTGGCAGGAAGTCAGAATCTCTTCAAGGGAGAGAGGGACCAATATCTAAGATAAATGAAACTGAACTTCAGAAAGAAACATTGATGAGGACCAGAGTGGTAGACGTTTCATTCATCATGCATTCATAGGAAGAGTCAACAGCATACAGATGACAGAAGCCAGTCTATGAATTTTAGACTCTATAATTGAGAAATTTAGGACCACTTTTCTTGGGCATTTAGGGCATGATCAAAAGAGCAAAATATTTCATCTGAATGCACTGTTATTTAATGGAGTACACAAAACCATTATTGTCCTCCATTCATTATTTTGTATGAATGAAATGATAGAGGGGTATTTGGTGGAAAAGAGGACAAGATTTTGTTTTATTCTACTTACTAGTAACCAGAGATTTTATCTACTAATTCTACCTAGCTTCTGAAAACAGCTTTACCCCTGCACACCATATGTGTGGTTTCCTCAGGATTTCTGGGGCTTGGGAGAGCCCTTCCTGACATCCACCACCCTCCTGCCCCTGGACAGTTCCTTGTCGGTCACAGGATTCGGTGTCAGACCAGACCAGACCTTGCACTTTTTACAGTGATGCATTTTCTTCTTGAGTTAGCTTTCATATATCTTACATTATCAGTGTAATGAAAAAAATTGCCTAATAACTCCATTAAAAACTTTAAAAAATAATTTTCATTTTTCAACCCTGAAAATGAACATAGAAGTAGCTGAATGCAGTTTGATTGCTTTCAATTATTGTAGTAAAATGACCACCACTACGGTCAAACCCCACACAACATTTAGTGTCTTTTTTATAATGTACAGCACAAGAGAAGACTATAAATATGTAGTATTAGCTTTTTTAATGTAGATGACTGACAGAAAGAAACAGAGCATCAGTAATTATTCTCAGTCACAGAAAGCATTTTACTTATCAGTTAGTTTTAATTTTGGTGTGTAAAGCTGTCATGTTTAGATTCTCAGTTTTCTGTTTCCAAGTGTTATTTGCATACTGTCCTCCCAACATTCACACTCAAACATATCTATCTGTTATCAAAATCAAATATATATGCATGTGTTTGTGTGTATATAAATAAGCATATATTTATTTAAACACATAAATTATGTGTCTATTTTTATTGCTTGAAAATAGAAATTCTAGAATGGTATGAATCTTTTATTCTTTTTTTTTAAATTTTATTTATTCATTTGACAGAGATCACAAGTAGGCAGAGAGACAGGCAGGGGGTGGGGAAGCAGGCTCCCCGCTGAGCAGAGAGCCCAACACGGGGCTGGATCCCAGGACCCTGAGATCATGACCCGAGCCAAAGGCAGAGGCTTTAACCCACTGAGCCACCCAGGCGCCCCTAAAGTTATTTTTATAACTGAATTTTGACCTATTCATTCTGGAAAATGAGACGGCATGGTACATACATTTCATTTGCTCTGAGATGCTTCTCATTCCTGCTGGCCCTTTCCATTGTTTTTCATGTTTCTGAATGCATATTGAAAACATTCTGTATCAGTGGGAAAGATGAGACTATGCGCTTGAAAGGGTCCCATTTGGGGCGCCTGGGTGGCTCAGTGGGTTAGGCCGCTGCCTTCGGCTCGGGTCATGATCCCAGGTCCTGGGTTCAAGCCCCGCATTGGGCTTTCTGCTCAGCAGGGAGCCTGCTTCCTCCTCTCTCTCTGCCTGCCTCTCTGCCTACTTGTGATCTCTGTCTGTCAAATAAAGAAATAAAAATCTTTAAAAAAAAAAACAAAAAAAAAAGAAAGGGTCTCATTTTTCCTTCCAGTTTCCTAACATACTTTGACGTGTGTATTTACGCAATCCCATGAACCTGATCACCAATTTGGATGTTTTCTCTGGATGACAATGAGAGTGATGCAGGCTCCTTGGGCTCGGGCACAGAGCACAGGGCTCGTGGGAAGCAGGCTCATGCCGGAGACCACGCCAGGCCAAGCCTCTTCACGTAGATGTGAGGCAGGGTTGGCTCAACATCTTCAGCTTAGACTCAGTCCTTTAAGTCCCTAATCAGGTTACTAATCAGCAGGGAGACTGGGAACTTTGGCCAAGTCAGGGTGGCCTCCTGTTGGAGCCAGTCAGTATTTGGGGATAAAATGGGCATTTTCAGATCAGCGCTCCCTGAAGGCCAGTGTCTTAGTTTCCTGAGCAGCAACACAAGCATAGTTCTCATCTCCAATAGCACTTATAAATCATTTGCACAGACCTGACCTTGGTTTGGATGCAAATCCTCCCATCATCTCTGTGAGATGAGAGAGGAGAGCTGAAGCCCCTTTCTGTGGTCCATGCCCCCTGGATTTCTTGGATCTGGAATTTCACAGGAGGGGCCACAGAGGGAAAGAAAAGCCAAACAGCCTCATTCATTCCCAGTGCACCTTAGCTGTTGACAGCACCTTTAAAAGCATCTCATTTTTATTTTAGTCAAACAAAGCACATTGGTGTGAAAAGCAAATACAGTGTTTTACCCACACAACAGAATTTCCCCTGAACACCATAATTAAGCATGATTGCACATAATTTTAACAAGCACAGGCCACTGTAATAGCAATCTGCTACTTTCCAGGGTTGTGTTATTCTTTGTGTCAGAAAGGAAATGGCCATGGGAGTTTCCAAGTGCCCGACAGTGCTCTGTGCGTACAGCGTTCTGTAACGGGGGGGGGGGGGGCAGCTGTGTCCACAGTGTGGAAATGCTCACGTATTCTGTGAGATGAGCAGCACGAGAGGACTGCCATTCACTGGTGGCAGTCTTATTTTCTAAGGATGATGCAAGGACATCACTTATTTTAGATATTTCTGGGTCAAAGGCCCCGGGAACTATGAGAATGGAAGGGCAGGTGCACAGTGGCCATGGTATGGGACACCATCCCTTTCCTTACCCCTGCCCTCTCCAGAGGATGGAGGCATTGGGCGATCTTGGGCACATTTTCCTCTGGTTATTAGCACCCACCCCATCAGCAGTGATGTAGAAACCACCGATTATCTCTTATCTACTCTAGTCTTTGTTGTATTTTGTTTTTTTAAACCCTAAATTCAGGATACAGGTGACAGCCAAGCAGCAGATGATAAAAGCATAGACACACAAGCTGTGGGGACTTGCTTTTTACCACAAGAGTAAATCCAGAAGCAACTGTCTTAATACCTCACTCAGTCCATAAATAGATTGTTCTGAGGTTATCAGAGAAAAAAGCTGTAGTTTTCTAAAATCCGAGCATTTCTAACGCTTTTAAGGAAAGGTTACCTGAATAACTGGAACAAAGTGGTTTCTGAAGAAATTAATGAATTACAATCTCGTGAGAAACCTTAGAAAATTTAAAGGAGATTTTCATCTGTGGCAACCACATAAACTATATAAATCCTAGCTTATTTTCCAGTTTTGTTGAGATAAAATTGGCATATGATGTTGTGTAAGTTTAAGGTGTGCTTATGATTCAATACATGTGTATGTTGAGAGGGGACGGCCAAAATTACGTCAGCCTCTCCCTCAGACAGCTACTGTCTGTGTGTGATGAGAAATGTTAAGACCCGCTGCTCTCCGAGCGACGTCCCAGTGTACAGTATGTGTGAAGAAGACACCGTGTCCTATACCGCATTCCCAGGACTTGTTCACCTTGTAGCTAGAGGTCTGTATCCTCTGACCACCTCACTCCTTGTCCCAACCCCCACCCCTGGCAACCACCGATTTGCCATGTTTCTGCAAGGTCTATTGTATGAGATTCCACTTATAAGTGAAATTATGTGGTCTCTCTCTCCATTTGACTTACTTCACTGAGCAGAATGCCCTCAAGTTGATCCATGTTAGGGCAAATAGCAGGAGCTCGTCCTTTCTCATTGCTGTGTAATAGTCACCGTGTATGGACATGCCTTACATCATGCATTCGCGTGCACACGATCACGATGGCTCCCTGCCGCGGCTGTTGTAAACGGTGCTGCAGTGATCCTGTGGGTGCAAATACGTCTCCCACAGTGATTTTGTTCCCTTCAGATAAATACCCTAGGGAGCTCTATTGTTAACTTTCTGAAGAACCTCTGTGTTGTTTTCCGGAGTGGCTGCCCCAGCTCACGTTCCCGCCAGCAGTGCAGGAGGCTCCCCTTTCTCCGCATCCTCACCAACACCTGTCGTTTCTTGTCTATGTGATGATACCATTATGACTGGGGAAGGTGATGTCTCCTCGTGGTTCTCATTTGCACTTTTCTGACAATGAGTGATGCCCAGCACCTTCACTTTTTGACGTACCTGTTGGCCATCTGTATGTCTTCTTTGAAAAAAAAAATGTCTATTCAGGTGATTTGGCCATTTTTCAATTGGCTTATTACTTATTTACTTTTTTACTTATTACTATTTTGCTCTTAGGCTGTTTCAGTCCTTACATAGTGTGGGTATTAACCTTCTTACCAGATACACGATTCGTAAATATTTGCCCTCCTTTCATAGGTTGCATTTTCAAATTGCTGATCATTTCTTTTGCTGGACAATTGTGGTCCCACTTGATTCTTGCTTTTGTTGCTTATGCTTTTGGTGTCCTATCCAAAAAGTCATTGCCAAGACCAATGTCAAGGAGATTTTTTCCCCTATGTTTTGTTCTAGGCATTTCATGGTTTCTGGTCTTATGTTTAAGACTTTCATCCATGGTTGGGGCACCTGGGTGGCTCAGTGGGTTAAGCGTCTGCCTTCAGCTCAGGTCATGATGCCAGGGTCCTGGGATTGAGCCCCGCACTGGGCTCTCTGCTCATGGAGTCTGCTTCTCCCTTCCCTCTTCCCCTTCTCGCATGTTCTTTTTCTCATACTTACTCTTTCAAATAAATAAATAAAAATAAAATATTTAAAACAAATTAATTCTGGAAAAAAGTCTTTCATCCATCTTGAGTTAGATTTTGTGCTGTAAGAGAGGAGTCCAGTCCCATTCTTGTGCATGTAGATCCCCAGTTTCACAGTACCATGTGTTGAAGAGACTGTCCTCTCCTCATTGAGTGGTCTTGGTCCCCATGTGAAATATCAGATGACCATGGAGATGAGGGCTGACTTCTGGGCTCTCTGTATCCCGGACCCTGGATCTCTGTGTCTGCTTCTGTGCTAGCACCACACTGCTTTGGTCACTGGAGATTTGTAGTATAGTTCGAAACCAAGAAATGTGATGCCTCCAGCATTGTTCTTTCTCAAAATTGCTGTGGCTCTTTGGATTCTGTTGTGGTTACATACACATTTGGGGATTTTCCCCCCATTTTTGTAAAAAACATAAATGCAGTTCTTCTTCATGTGGGGGTGGTCCAGGTGCTTGAGCCCCAGGTTTGTGTTCAGGGATCCCCAGTGCTGTCTTACTACGGATAGTTGCTGGTAGATCTTCTCATCAAAGGGACTGAGATTGGGAATGACCTATGTCACCATCCTGATCATATCACTCCTAATCAATGGAGTAATAATTTTAAAAATACAAGTAAATGCTTCTGTAGTGAGTGAGACCTCAGCAGTCTTGTTCATTTCCTGTGTCCGACAGAAGTTGTCTGACCTCGTCCCAAGCAGATTTGGTGAGAAAATGCGTACCGAGGGGAGCGGGACATGGTCTGTTGTTAAAGACTAACCCTGAAGCATCACGGTCACCAGAAGGCAGGGACGTTAGCTTACAGAATCCACAAGTTATCTACTGAACTTTTAAGAAACTGTTGTCTGAATGTGTAGCTACGGGTCAACATAATTTTGGGATTCAGCTGTATGTGTGAGCACTTTCATGTGAAGAACCTCCCTGCGTGCTTCTGGGAGAGAGGAGAAAGAATCTGCTAAAACCGTTGACGGCTTTTTCATCTACCTGTGGAGACGGTTTACAGAAGTAAGAGAACAGTCAGGGAGGCGTGTTCTTACTAGCCGTTGCTCCGCGGCCCTGCCTGGCTGGAGCCTGCCACGAACCACAGCAAGGGCATCATCAGAGAAGAGGGCCACAGATTTTGAAGAAATGGTGGCTTCTCTGGGCATTCTCCAGTATAACCCCCATGACAACCCGCAGGGGTTGTATAAAACAAGCCACGCAGGCGTGCGGACTGTGTTAGGATAATTGTACTTAGTCTTTCCTGCCTTCTTTCCAGCCCCTGTTGGAGTTCGGGCATCCAGCAAATGCATCCGCACGTACATGTTTAGAAACCCGTCCTGGTTCCCACTGCGTGCCCTAGACCTCCAGGGGTGCTTTCCCGCTCCTCCCCTCCCTGTAGTCCATCTTGTGTGAGTGACGCGTTTACATGCTTAATAGGTGCTGACGTCTGCAGCACACCTGAAGGGCACTTAGTTTTCAAAGGGCTCGTGAGTGTGAGGAGCCCTCGGTGCTGGCAGCCGATCACTGTGACTGTCTAGACTTGCTGCATTCAACCCAAATTCTTATTTGGCAGTGTAGTATTTTATCTACGCGATTATCATGAAGACATGGCGATACGTTTCCAAATAAAATAGACGCATTTTATAAGGTTAAAAAAAAAAAAAGAAAGAAAATTAAAAAAAAAAGAACAATATTTTTATTTTCCATCTATTACTTGAGTATTTCTTCATTTTCTCTCAATCCAGACCAAGGGCTAACAGTAATTACATGTCATAAAATTCTCCAGGGGTTACTAACACTCTTCTTATAAACATATTCATAAAATATCTCATTATTGTTTTCATTACAAAATTATTTTGTCTTCCCGCATAATAAAAGATATACTTTTTCTAAACCTACCCACCCCATCCTGGATCCTAGGTCAGTCAGTAGCTGGAAAGTGTTTCATGAGTGCGCAAGAGCATTCAAAATGTGGAGAGGAGCAAGTACAGATTATAAAACCTTGTGTAAATATCAACCTCTGGGGCAGTCATTAAAAATAATTTTGAAGAGGGTCCCCCGGCTGGCTCCGTCAGTAGAGCGGGTGACTCTCGATCCCAGGGTTGTAAGTCTGAGTTTCTTGCTGGGTGTAGAGATTACTTCAAAATAAAATCTTTAATTAATCAAAAATAAAGTTAAATAAACAAAATAATTCTGAAGAGCATCTACTGTGCATTGGTCATTTGAATCACTACTGGAGTTTTACGAGTCCCTACGATAGGCCCTCCGGGAGCTTACAGGAGAGCACGGGAGAGAAATGAAATGCAGAGTCACAAGTGGTACAGTGGGGAAGAGCGATGCGGGCAGAGCCTGGGATGCATGTCATCCCAGCTCAAGTGCCATTGAAAGGGGACTATCACCAGCGAATGGAACAAAGGCAGCAAAGGCAGACGGCAGATTGCAAGGAGGGGCATGAGGAAAGATGACCCAGAGGTGTTAGCAGTGTCCAGATCATGCCTGGCTTCCTACATAAACAAGAAGAATTTGGATTAACGAGGGAGATGGCCAGAGGCATTTCAAACGAAGGTGGCCATCACCAGCTCTGAGGTGTAGGGACATTATTTTGGCTGCAGCATGGAACGTGGAATGAAGAGCCAGAGTGGGCAGCGGTGAGATCCTTCAAAGGGCAGCGGTGATAGCGGGGCACGGACAGTCACGGGCGATGATCCCTGGAACGCGTGGGAGTGCAGCTGACATCGCAGACGCAGCTTTGTGTGGGGTCTTTGGGGTCTGGGAGGTGGGCTGACGTTACCCATCAAGGGACAGTGTACGTTCTTCGAGGTGGTCCTAAAACAATGTTTTCAGTAAAATTTATTGATCATGGAAAAGCCAAGATCTATGGTTCATATTTTTTGCTAAATTCTAAATTTAAGACTTCAGAATGTTACAAAAATATAAAAGCAGAAGGGACATTAACGATTATCCAATCCTATCACCTTTGTTTCTCAATAAGATTAAATAATGTACTTAGTGTTTTAAAGCTGGCTTCTGCTACAGCTGAAATAAAAATTAGTGAAGATCGTGTACTTGCACGTGGTTGTAGACTTTCCTTATTTCAAAGCTAAAGAACTCTTGCTGATCCCTTACACTGTTCTTCTGGATCTTCAAGAACCACACAGTCATCTGGAAGCATGCGGAAGGAAACACGTCCATCGCATCAGAGATAGTTGTAGTAAATAAATCGAATGTTTAGAATGCCTTTATTATAAATGTTTTCAGGACATGCTGCTCTTGATAAAAGCAATAACAAAATTTTAATAATACAGGTTTTACTGGAATTTCTTAAACCCCGAAGTGAATTCTTCACAACGCATGAAAAGAAGAGGGCACAATTCTAATTACCGACGAAGTTAGTATCTCTCTGCTCACTGTTCCTCTATGACCCTGACCCTGAGGAAGTGTGAAGGAGCGGTTAGAGTGTCCGTCTCTGAGGGCCCAGGTCTCAGCAGTCCCTGGAAGGACGGGGTGCGCTGACAGTGGGGAACACGCAGGCAGTAGGAAGTGCAGGGCTGGCGGGGAACGGGTGCAGATCTCTGCTTTTCTCTCCAGAGGAGATGGCACACACAAGGGCAGGCTGATGACCACTCTGCAGGACAGACAGTCAGGACATTTGGGTGGACCTCAGGAGACTCCCTAAGTGACAGGATAGGTTGAAGAACCAGAGAATTCAGAAGGAGAAAACATGCACGTGTGCCATCCTTGTCAGCGTGATGCTTTGTGAGGCTGCCTCCATCAGCAAGCGCGGCAGCCTCCTGTGGCTGTGGGCCTCCTGACGCTGTGACAGACCCCGCTCCAGCAGGCTCCACGGGGACACAGCGCCCATCTCTGCCGTCAGGATGGACTTGGCCATGGTGTGCAGTAACACCGTAAACCGTCCACCTCAGCTTTCCTGGGACTGATGTTCCTTGACCCTAGGGATGAACGTTGGTGAGTTGTAGACAACAGACAAAAACACAGGCAATTTTCACCCAGCCTGATCCAGACGTCTTCCCATACCCTCCTGTGCCAAACTGCTGGTCCAGGAAACTTTCCCTGTCTTAAAAGCTAGGGAAGGAAAGGATCAAGTCTGGGTCCTACACGGAGCAGCAGGAAGCATTAGCTACAACAATTTGCCTGACAACGAGCACATTGGCCCCTCTCCCATGTTCCTGAGGAAGGACTTGTTATCACCAGAAGTTTCCAGAAGCTCCATTGTCATCTCCTTGTGTGCTCACTACTCCTCCTTCCCATCCAACTCCAACAATACCTAACCCAAGAAGACCCCCAGGCTTCTATCCTTCCATTCTTGTCCTCATATAGTCAGAAAGTTGATGGACTTAGCACAAACCAGTGCCCCAAGAATCGTATACTACCAAAATCAGAGAATAATTTTCCTTTGGGTTTCATAAAAATAAATTTTCACTGAAATATAAACAATACTCTCAGGAGTATTTATGAAATAAATATTTTTAGGAAATATTTATGAACAGGAAGGAAGCTACAGTCGTAGCTTCTCCCTTTTGACAATTCTCAGGATCCGCTGGTGGCATAATTCCGAAGATAAAAGTCAGCTGGAAAAACTTTGCCAGAGACCATAAAAGCAACCTGATCCCAACCAAGTGAAAGGCCCATGACTTCTACAATCAGTTGACATCATGGGCATCACAAATCTATAAATATTGTTTCTTTTATTCATGCCCTTATATTAGCTTGCCTGGGCTGTCATGACAGAGTGCCACTCATCAGGGAGCTTACATGTATTCCTTGAGAGTCCTGGAGGCTACAAGTCCAAGACCAAAGTGCCAGCAGGTTTGATTTCTCCGGAGACCTCTCTCCCTGGTTTACAGATAGCAGTCTTCTGCCTGTGTCTTCCTACGGCTCTCTCTCTTGTGTGTGCCTGCCCCTACTCTCCCTTCCTCTTCTTAGAAGGACACCAGTCTTATTGAATGAAAGCCCTACCATGATGACCTCATTTCACCTTCCTTCCTTCCAACCTTCCAAACCCGACCTCCAAATACAGTCACATTCAGGATGAGGGCTTCAACATGAATTATGGGGGGGGGGAGAGGTGGGGGTCATAATGCATTCTATAATGACTCTGAATAATTATTGATAAGCATTTAATTCGGTATTGTGTTCCCAGATAATTACTTGCTATGCAGATATCTTGTGTAGCCAACTCAGGCCAGAGCCATATGCTTGCATAAAATGACATTATCTTATAAGATGAAACGTCTAACAAGAACACATGCCTGGGCAGATGATATGCCAACTCTGAAGAGATGACCTAATGAAATACCCGTGGGCCATGCCAAGATTCTTAGGAGAAGCAATTTTGGGTCTGCTCTCATGCATGGATGATTGGATAATCAAGTGCCCAAATGTTGTGCCTAATTGTAGAGCAAAGTTGAAAAAAAATTGGCCTGGAAAATGTTTAAATTATTCATAGCTAAATGCCCACTTCAATCACAAAATAATCTTTGTAAGCTAAGCCCAAGTTATTTATCTCAGTAGATGTAATAAACATTGGGTGTTCATCTTTGGTATTCTATAATTCTATAGGAAGTAATATTTGACCGTATTTAGGGCAGGAGGTAACCATCCCATATCTATTTTAGTAAAGCAGATATAGGGCATTTATCTCTAACAAGGGCGACTTCCTATCTCTGAGAAAAAACTGGCTGGGAAACACACTTGGAAGAATTAGTGAGTTTATATTCTAGGGCTGCCAGCTCTAAGCGTGTGGAATGCTATGAAAAATGGTGCCTTTCGTTGGTACAGCTAATCTCCTTAGGAAAAAGTTGATAACAGGGCAAGTAATTTATTAAGCCTATTCCCTAGTTTCTAAAATTAAAATTGCTTTTTCCCCCTTGAATATGCACCTCTTTCTCTTCTTTATGGCCAGCCATCCAAATGTGCTTTCAAGCCCATGAAATTACAAATCAATTGGAAGTTAACCAGTTAAAATGTACCTGTAAATTGCCACCTACTCCAACAAAAGCCTTGGATCTCCTTGATTTCTATGGCAGAATGAAGAAAGAATTAGGAAGGACCCAAATGATTTTGATTCATTATATCCTATTGCATTTTCTTATTTTTCTTTTACCTAATTTGTCATTTTTCTACCTATGTGAAAATCATTTTAGACATACTCACATTTACTTTCTTTTAGAGTCCACTCTTATTTTGTTTTATCATTATGTTAGTCACCGTACAGTACATCATTAGTATTTAAAGTAGTGATCCATGATTTGTTGTTTGCATATAAGACCCAGTGCTCCAAAATGGGCAAGGTAAGAAATAACAAATATTGGAGAGATTGTGGAGAAAGGGGAACCCTCTTATACTGTTGGTGGAAATGCATGTTGGTGCAGCCACTTTGGAAAACAGTGTGGAGATTCCTCAAAAAGTTAAAAATAGAGCGTCCCTATGACCCTGCAAGTGCACTACTGGGTATTTACCCCAAAGATACAGATGGAGTGAAAAGAAGGGACACCTGCACCCCAATGTTCATAGCAGCAATGTCCACAACAGCCAAACTGTGGAAGGAGCTGAGATGTCCTTCAACAGATGAATGGATAAAGAAGATGTGGTCCATATACAGAATGGAATATTACTCAGCCATCAGAAAGGATGAATACCCAACTTTTGTATCAACATGGGCGGGAATGGAAGAGATTATGCTGAGTGAAATAACTCAAGCAGAGAAAGTCAACTATCATGTGGTTTTACTTTTAGTTTTACTTTTATTTGCCTTAATTATTATCTCCCCAAGTATTCCCAAAATAATTTTTAAAGCGTATTTCTATTTCTTTTTCCTGAAAACTAAACACAAGCTAACAAAATATTTAAACACTGTCCTGGTGAAAAGTGCCAAACATATTAAAAATGGCTTGATGTTTGCGAGGTGATTTTTTTTTCCCATTGAGATGATAATTTTGGTAGGAATTAATTTCAGTTTTTAGTTTTGCTAACATTTTGTGGAAGATGTTGTGGATTGTTTAGGCAAGTACCGTTTATTAAGAGAAATGGAACTATTTTCCCTTGTTTTTCTTCACGATGGAGTCTCCTATCACATTTCCTGGCTCTTTCACGTAAGAATGGGGAGGTGACCTGCCAGACACAGAGGAATGAGTAGAAATCATCAGATATGACCTTGGTTTTGTTTTTGTTTGTTTGATTGTTTTTCTTGTCTTGGTTTGGTTTTTGTCTTTAAAAGAGAAAACCTGCCCTTGTGGGAAACCTTGACTCTCCACTTCCTCCTGCCTTGAGACCCAGCAGCCACTTTGTACCCAGCATGTCCGGGCGTGGCAAGGGAGTGTGTGGGTCAACCCATCTGCATCTCTGCACTGCCAGCCTCTGGGTACATGAGGAAAATAAAATACCTCATTAATTTCAGTCAGTGGTCATTGACCCTCTTTGTTCCTAGCAGACAAAGAAAATCCAAAAAAAAAAAAAAAAAATTCACAATACTTAGTGGCACTTTTATTCTGACCTATGAAAAAGAGAATATTTTGGCTTGCAAGATGACTTAGCAGTTTTCGTGTGTGGGTCTAATTTATGGGTAGATTTATTGCACACGTTGGATCAGTTCCATGTGATTTTTTTAAATAGACAAATATAATACGCCTACTTTGGTGTTTCTCTTTATGCATAAATCTTTGCTTTAGTCCAGCCTAAGGATCATTATCAGGAAAGGACTCCAGTTTCCCCTTTGACAGCACACATGCTATGTGCTTATTTATGAAATATGTATTAGCAGAGGTTAGTCTAACTCAGTCTTTTTTTTTTTTTTTTTTTTTTTTTTGGACTTTCTGTATCTGCACTGACGTGCGCAAGGCAGGAAAAGGTGTGCTGCTTGAGAGAGGAAGGGTGAGATTCTGGCTGCCTACTGTCCCCCTCCCTGCCGTTCCCTGAAATGGTCCCCCCACGAGGTGCTGCTGCTAAGTGGAATCCTGTATTTCCTCCTGAAAACCGCAGCCTCTCGTCCTTTTCCCCCAAGTAGGAAACGCCTCCTGTCCTGCTGGGCGAGTTTGCTCACTTCCCCAGGCAGGACCTTCCCCGGGCAGCTAAAGACTTCCCCGGGAAACACTAGGACTTGTGACTGGGAGGGGTCTCTGTGATGCTGACCTGTAGGCAAGTCTGGGAACCACAGACTGTAGGCAATCAGAATGCAGAGGCCAAAGCAAAAGAGGGGCCCATTCAAAACTTTGCTAGAATTAAGAATGCCTCCTTCCTTTAAAATGCAGTAGTTCTGAGTGCTGTGAAGTGTGTAAACCTGGCGATTCACAGACCTGTACCCCTGGGGATAAAAATATATGTTTATAAAAAATAAAATTAAAAAAAATGCAGTAGTTCATGTGTCAAGCTCAAAGCTCAATTAGGAAAGTCAACTTTCCTAGTTACAAGAAAAAATAGTTCAGAGCGTCATTATAATTCTCAGATCCTGCCTTCTATGGTGATAATGTATAGGCAGTGCTGTAAGGAGCAGCCTTGCCGAAGTTCGAAAGGTAAGGGCTTTTTCTATTCTTTTTGGACTTGTTTCATTTTGAAACCATGGGCCAGTAATGCTGAGTGTTGGGTAAGATGGTGGAAATAAACACTGCAAAGGAGAATGTGTCCTGAGGAACATCTCATTATGGCCGAAGGGATGGTGGCGGTCCCTGAGTCTGGCTGTCCCTGAGTTCCGGCAGCTCCTCTGGGTTCTGCTCTTGGCCGAGTTGCTCTGGACCCAGTCTCCGGACCCAGCAGTGTGATCATCACTGCTCTGGCTCCAACACGAGCTTTCTTTTGCATGACCCACAAGGTAAACATGCAGGGCTGACCACAAAACATGTAAAAGTTCAGAGTACAGTTTCCTTCTGGCTGCTTGTTTTTATTTTAAAGAGATTTGATTCATACTACTAACTTCAGAATGTCTTCACAATGACAGACATCTCACCAAGAGTGCTGTGATGCTCCCCCATCAGTCTGCTCAAAGGACTAGATTAGAGACCTCTTGAAGATCATTAATTATTCTTGGTCCTGTTACCTTGGCACATAGGATGTGCTCCACAAATAGTTTTGGGAGAGTATCAAAGAGGATAAGGGATCCAAGTTCCCATGAATATGGAATGAAAGATCTGTGACTTGAACCTGAATTCTCTGGGCAGATCCCTTTCCTGTAACACATGTTGCCCACCAAGTATATACACATAGGTTGATAGAGGTTAAAACCTTCATGATAATTTGGGATTAGCGTTCTTGGCAATTTCACAATAGACTGAGAAAAAATTACTTGTCTTGTGTGGTTTCTCTAGCTCTTACAGTATCATCATAATACAGTACAATGAAAGAACAGTGTCCTAGTCAAGGTCTAGAAGTTTGCATTGCCTGGTCCTTGACCCCCTCATTGTTTTTCTGTTTTGCTTATCTCCTCCTTTATCACCAGACTGTAATCACACTTTGTTTCTAGCTGTTGGTCCACCCTGCCACATGGATCCGTCACTCATCCCCTTGTCTTAGATCTGCTCACTCTGTGCGCAGCATTCTGCTTTCTTATGCTCATGGGCATGCCCTCCCTTTTCATCTCGGCTCAAATGTGAATTTCAGAGACCATCCCTGGATGTTTCACCTGAAACAGAGAACCCTTCCCCTCTGCATTCCCTCTTACCCTGCTTTCTCTTTCTTCAGTGAATTTATCACTATCTGATATATTTTATATTACTGGTTTATTTTCTGCTGACTGTCCTAAGCTACACACTTCAGAAGACCAGTGACTTGGTCTGTTCTTTTTCTTCTTAGACCGTCCAGTTAGAACAGTTGATGTACTGTGCTCAAAAATATTAGTCACAGACTGAAAAATTGGGCAAAGGCTAGTAACTCTTTTCAGGGGAGAAAAAAAAATCAGCAGCTTGTGTTATAGCTGGGAACTGTACATAAGCCTGGTCAGACATTTCAGAAGTTCCTTTAAAGAACAAAACAATACCAACCATCCACTTTATTTCAGACACTATTTTTAGTACTAGCAAATACAAAGAAAGATATGGATTAGTCATCACTCTGGAAAAATTTACAGTGCCATGGGGTAGGGAGACAGGTTCACAACTAAAATCAGTCCTGACTGGATTCCTTCTGAAACCTCTACAAAAAAGCGACCTGTCATTTCTGGAACAGGAAGCAAAATCTGGGCCATGGGAATTGGAAGGGGCTTTAGTGAAGGGGGTACCTTGACAGAAAAGGTGATATCTTCGATGGGGGTGGGAGGGACCAGAACAGAAAAAACTTGGGAGCATGAGAGATCATGGACTATTGAGCAGTCTTTGGCTTGAGTACAAGAACCCTTCATGGAGTGGGAGAAATTTAGGTTGAAGACATGTAAAGTATTTGGAAAACACATGCCGTTGTGTGCTACTTGGTCTTTTATGACATGCAGGCACCTAACAGGTCTACCTACAGGTGCGCTCTTGTGTGGTGCTGGAAGAAGACAGGACATCCCCTAGAATACTGAGGAGAACATTCAGAAGTGAAAGCCAAAACCACTGAGGCCCCAATATGTCAGAAAGTTGTATGAATAGCGTTTGATAAGGGACACAAAGCCAAGACACTTAGTTAGGCAAAGGAAGCCAAGGGAACTTAGTTATGACTAAAACATGTGTTCATGTGTCTGGGCTTCTGCTGCCCTGTGCTGGGGTCATGACAGGGGCAAAGACGGTACAAGAGGAATAATCAGCCAGGTCTGCGTTAGGTCTGCACCACACCTGAGGTGAGTGTTGGAGAGCAGCCACGGTTCCATGGTTCGAGAGGCTTGTACTGGATTGAACACGATTGCCTTTTGTAGATCAAAACTTGCCAAGTCACTCACAGGATCACATCATTCATCTTACTTTCTCGTGATCTTTCTCAGAAATGTACCTCCCGGTTTTCTATGTTAGTCTGGTTGCACCCCTCTCTTTTCCAGTATCTAGTCCAAAGTGATATCCCATTTATGCAAACATTTTATTCTCTCCAGGAAGACCACACGAGCATGCCTGAAATTCTCCTGACCAGGCTGCTTGGTCAGTCTCGCTATCTGCTCTCTGTCATCTAATACGATAGGCTGCTGAAAACAAAAATGCTCGGTACATCAAAAGAGCACATCGTGGATCTAATTACTCGTTTATTATGTAAGCATTTACAGGCATAATATATCTAATAAAAATAAAATGTATTAGAGATGAATGGTAAATATGCAATGTCAATGTACTTACTATAAATGTTTTAGATCAATTTTTTGTCATTCAAAAATAAACAGTTCATAAAATTCAGAATTAATTACTATGATAATTGATAATGAAATAATGTTATTTAGTACTTTTAAAGGTCACTGTCAAAGAAAAAGAAAAGCATATCAACAGGAACATTACGGAGCCCTCAGACTGTTAAACGGCTCTTCCCGCTGAATGGACAGTACTAGATGGGCAGGGAGGATATAATCACAACTGGGTGTTTTCTTTAGGCCCTAATTATCAAATCCCATTTCTAGATTGATAATTTGGAAGATATTTTGACCAACTTTTTTTTTTCCCTGTCTCTAGGGGCTTCGATCTTTCAATTGATAGCAAATTCTAGTATTTATTAAAAAACAGAATCTCAAGGTCATCTCTGAGTCATCTCTGATATCTCTGACTCATCATCTCAGACATTCAGGTGATAGCAAAATTTGATAATTCCTAAGGCTGGAGGCTGAGATTGGCTTGCACACACATGTGCTGATACCAGACCCCGTGCTGCCTGATTGCTGGTCATAGTCGATGTGGAGCACCTAATGATAGGTGTGTTGGATGGATAGCAGGTTGTGCTCCAGGCCAGCTGTGCCCTCGCATCTGGATGCGTGGACATCAACATCATTGGTGGAAACAGCATTCTCTTGGCTCTCAGCATGAGGGGCAGATCTGTCGTCATCCACGTCCACATTGTGGGTCAAACGACAGACATTTTATGTCTGAGCACTTTGTAGTCAGGAGTTCTCAGACTCAGTTAACGTAGAAAATGGTATCATCCCACATGCCGTAGTTGATTTCCTTGTAAGAAGACATTATGAATTTTAGCATCATGGAGGCAGAACAAACTTCTAGAAGTCTAAGGCTTACTAACAATCATAGTAACGGCTAATATTTTGAGCCCTGTATGCGGGGTCCTGTACGTGAACTACTTAAGTCCCTCAGCTGTCCTTGGAGGTAGGAAGTGGTTGCTGAGGATGTATAAATGAGACTTGGAAAGACTAAATTGCTCATGGTGGCCAGACAAAGGCCAGGAGGCTCAACACCAAGTCTAGCTTCCTGACTCCTGAACTCAGCGCTGTGTTCATTGCCAGAAATGTGGAGTGCCCAGCCCCCTACCCAGCTGGGAGGCCATGCCACATGCAACCTCTTTTCTGTTAGAAACCATTGATGTGAATTGCCTTTTTTAAGTGGGGAAAACATAAAACTTGGTTCAAGGCATCCCAAGTATTAAATTCAAGCAAATCCACTTCTAGATCTGTTCAAACAAAGGCCATCAACTTGAACTCCAAGGTCTATCCTTAAGTAAACATGTTCTCTGGTGCATTCTTTAGCTTGTGTTACGTGCAGGAACACTTTTGTTCTTCTGGAATCATTAGCGTAAGGATTGCCTTCTTCATTTGATAGCCTATCGGGTTAGCAGAGCACACTGGACCTGTTACCCAACACCTGGTTTTGTTTCTTTGCTATCTGCCTAAGAAAGCAGATGTGACAATACCCATCTATTGAAAATCTTGATGCCATTGTGATGTCACTGGTTGATTTCACTTCTCTGATACTGCTGAACACTCAGAAGAAAAGTTTCTCTTCTCAAGTAGAATCAGCCACCGTGGGTCATTCTCTGGGCATGTGTCCATTCCCCACACCATCAAAAAAGTCAGCCCTGAGCCATTCTACAAACATCCTCAAAATTGTGAATTTGATCAGCAAGTGGTTAGATGACTAATGAAACCTAAGTGCCAAATTGTGCTCAGTCACTGCAAAATAATAGAGTAAGACCATGAAGAATTTCAGCAGGTTGACCAAGGGA
Organism: Enhydra lutris kenyoni; assembly: GCF_002288905.1. Classification (NCBI taxonomy): domain Eukaryota; kingdom Metazoa; phylum Chordata; class Mammalia; order Carnivora; family Mustelidae; genus Enhydra; species Enhydra lutris. The sequence continues at coordinate 3,017,422 of NW_019154095.1, read as the reverse complement.
TGCATTTTCGGTGTGTGCATGGAAGCCATCTTGTGTCTGTTGAAGCTCACTTCTCTCCCTCCTCCCACTCACCAGTGCTGCGGAGTGATCTTTTACACTTGTATTCACACCACACTGTGTCTCATGGTGAAAGCCTGCCATGCCTCCTTCCACACCACTTTGCACAAAAACCTGACAGGCCACTCAGAAGGGGCCCCTCGCTTCCCCTCCACCCGGGAGCTCCAACCACACTGGGCTGGTGTCTCTGGAGAAGGGGATGATTTCAGATTTCCTTCAGGGCTGAGTTATACTTTCTGTTTCCTCCCTCATCCATTATTCTGTAAACCTTTGAACATCTTCATTTTGCTTCAAACCACCTATGGTGACCAGAAATCATATACATTTAAAGAATTTTATTGTTCCCTTCATACAATGTGAGCACCACGAGTGGGAGAATTGTGTCTTGTTTGTTCAGTAACCTCATTATGTAGAACACAGTCTAACACATAGCTGGCCCTCAAAACATATTTTTTATATGAATCCACAAGAAGCATTTTACTTAATACGTTCTATGTGGTTAGCATTTAAGACAGAGCAAATGTTGAAATATATGGATGGTTTTGGTGCATTTGTGTCCTTCCTGTTTTAAGGCAAAGGGGCTTGACTCAATGTAGTTTCTTCCTGGCTGAAGACCATTAATATATCCATTTTGTTTCATAAATGGGTTTTAAGATTAAGGGAAAGAATATTCAAATGGATTTACTGATTTAAATATGCAGTAGTGAATGAACAATCTTACTTGTATTCTTTACATTTAAAAGTGGATCGATTCAAACACACTTGGTCTTTACATTTGCATTGCAGCAATCCTGGACAGTAGGTAGTAAGCGCCTGGGCCAGGAACACGTACCTATAAAGCCCACCACTCCCGTTGCCAGCGCATCTGCGTGGCCATTCGTCTCCCTTAAAAGTCAATAAATTAAGTACCTTTCTCTCAAGTTAAATCAGTTTATCCCCCCAGGGTTTTGTAATTAAATATTGGATGGCATGAACATCTTTTTGAAACTTTTAACAAAAGCTGTGTCTCAACCAGCAAAAAGGAACTTGTTCACTTTCTCAGTTGTTTAAAAAAAATGTTCCCTGTGTATTTTTTTCACAGTTCATTTTTCTTTCCCGTTTTCAGAAATTGAAAAGGGAGGCTGTGGGGACCCTGGAGTTCCTGCCTACGGGAAGCGGACTGGCGACAGCTTCCTCCACGGGGACACGCTGACATTCGAGTGCCAGGCGGCCTTTGAGCTGGTGGGAGAGCGCGTGATCACGTGCCAGCAGAACAACCAGTGGTCCGGCAACAAACCCAGCTGTGTATGTGAGTACTGCGCTGGCCGGCGGCTCTGTCCTGCGACTGCCAGGCAGGGGAGACGGAGGGAAAGGGGCAGGTGCACCTCGGAAGGGGAAGCATTCAGAACCTCTGGGGAGTGCTCCGTTGACCAAACAAAGCAGGGGTGTTCTCGAGCACCAACTTCCCTGCTTCACTCACGCAGGTAAAGCTAATCCATGCTATGGCTCCGTCTCCTACATAACTTGTAGCTGAGATCTCTCTGCCAGCAAGAACAGACCATGCGCAGAGGAGCCTTGCCTCCTTCTAGAGCTTCTGAAGTGGGAGGGTCTGAGACACCCACAGGCAATGGACCTGATAGCTTTGATAATGTCTAACACAGAAACACCAGTTGTGAGTGTGGGTGACATCAGCTTATGGTGCCCAGAATTGCCTGCTTCCTCCTAAGTACAGGGTTTTAACAAATAGAAACAAAGTACTTCATGGTGATCTAAAAGCAAGATTTTTTTTTTTTTTTTTTTGGTAACTGAACGTAGCATGTTACTAATGTAGCATTTTTTGTGACTCAGTGTAACATGTCACCTGAAAGACAAATAGGGACTTGTGTGGATTGAAAAGCAAAGCCACACCCTAGAAATAATCCAACAGGTGTCCTCTCAACATATGTGTGTATATGTATGTAAACTCATTTTAAGTACATGCTCTTAAAAGGTAAATGTTTCAAGAGATTTTTATATTGTCCACCCAGTATACGGTCTGAATTTTTTTATTGTTACCCGATAACTAATAATACATAAATAACTTGGAAAAATGCATTTTAAAGGCAAACATAAAATATAAAGAGAAAAGGTATCCAAGAAGACTAAACAGAACCAATATTATTTCTGGAAATTGCTCCTGAGACACAGACATAACTTTTCATATTAATGTTTGCTCTTCCGAAGGCAGAAAGTTATAACTAGAAATTCTAATATTTGCTCCAGGTTTCCACGACCTCGGCTCGGATCATTTCGGAGTCAAGCTTATACTCGATTATGTGTGGGCTCTGGTTGTAGTGTGTACCATGAAATATTCTATTTACAGTTTAGGGAGCGAAGGGATGTTATGGTGTAGGATTACCGATGCAAAAGTGGTTGGACGGTCCGAGCTCTGCAGGTGTGGGTGCCTTCAGAGGAGGCTGCCGTCAGTCAGCGTCACGTGGCCGGTTGTTTGGCTGTGTGCAAAATGGTACGAAAACGTGTCTGTGTCTTCACAGTTTCCTGCTTCTTCAACTTTACTGCATCGTCGGGAATTATTCTCTCACCCAATTACCCCGAGGAATACGGCAACAACATGAACTGTGTCTGGTTGATCATTTCCGAACCAGGAAGCAGAATTCACCTCATCTTTAACGATTTCGACGTGGAACCCCAGTTTGATTTCCTTGCGATCAAAGATGACGGCATTTCTGATATCACCGTCCTGGGCACCTTCTCGGGCCACGAGGTCCCCTCACAGCTGGCCAGCAGCGGGCACATAGTCCGCTTGGAATTCCAGTCCGACCACTCCACGACCGGCAGGGGGTTCAACATCACTTACACCAGTAAGCAAGCCTCCCCCTGCACCACTTCTAGGCCCCCTTTATTTAAATGATTGTGGCATGTGGGGTCCAGGCTGACGCTTTGTAAGGTAATGGGAGTAACACAATTAGACAGTGTTGTCCCATCAACCTAAGGGCATCACTCCATTTGGGCTGGTGTCTCTGTCAGCCTTATAGTAGGGTTAGCGCTCATGTTCCTTTTTTCTTTCTCTCGTTTTCCTTCCTTCCTTCCTCCCTCCCCTCCTTCCTCTCCCACTTTCTATACCTATTTCCATCCATCCATCCATCCATCCATCCATCCACACATCCTCCATTCAAAGAAATAGTGTAGTGAAAAGGATTGAGGCATTTGGGGTCTAGAGCCATGGATTAGAACACCAGCACTTGTATATACTTAGTGAATTTTGGTAAGAGGACACTTTTCTTTGTCTCAGTGTCCTCATTTGAAAACCAGATTGTATTTAAGAACATCTACTTCAATGCATTATTGAGGGAGTAGAATAAGGTAATAATATTAAAGATGAGTTATAAATCATAATTTGCTAAGAGAAGTCATCAACTTCTCTTAGACGCTGTGCTTAGGTTGCCAGGAATCATTTCATTTAATATTGCAGTAACACTGCGATATAGGCTTGGCATTCCTCATCTGTAAATTAGAATATCTAACCAGATCATCAGAATGTCTGCTGAAGGGCAGGAAAAAACACAAGAGCCAAGGTTCTAACCCAGATGTGTCTGAATCAAAATCCCTTCCAGCCCCTGCCATATTTCTGTTTTTTCTTAATACATGTGAAAAGTGCTTTCAAACTGTGAAATGCAGTATAAATGACAGTTTTACATATCTGTGTACCATCTTTTCTTTCTCTTTCCTTCTGTCTTACTAGGTATCAGTATCTTATTTATTTAATGCAATTATCGGTCTATAAATGCAGAACTGAACTTTGGAACAATAAATGGCTTTATTAGTAGGCTTTGTTTCTTTCTTTTTTGAATACACATGTTTAATATTAAAGTATTTCTATTCATTTGTTTTCCTTTTAGCATTTGGTCAGAATGAGTGTCATGACCCTGGCATTCCCATAAACGGACGGCGTTTTGGTGACAGATTTCTGCTGGGGAGCTCAGTTTCCTTCCACTGTGACGATGGCTTTGTCAAAACGCAGGGGTCGGAGTCCATCACCTGCATCCTGCAGGACGGGAATGTCGTCTGGAGCTCCACGGTGCCTCGCTGCGAAGGTGAGCGTCTCCTCTCATTTGCCAGTTATCTCCCTGTGCAAGGGCGCATCGGACTTGACAAACAAAGGGACCAGAAACCATGCTGGTTTCCTAGGGCTGCTGTCACAAAGCACACAGACCGGAGGCTTAAACAGTAGAAACTGAGTGTCTCACAGTCCTGGAGGCTGGACATCCAAGAGCAAGGTGTCCGCGGGGCTGGTGCCCACTGAGCTGCGAAGGAGGATCTGTTCTGGTTCTCCACCAGCTTCCGGGGGTTTGCTCGTGTCTTTGGAGTGGCTTGGTTGCCAGAAGCATCATCTCAGCTTTCTCCGTGTGAGCGCACCTCTGTTTCCCGATGTCTCCTCTTTCTCATGACACCAGTCGCATGAGATCAGAGCCATGCTAATAACTCACCTTAACCAAGCGCAGCTAAAAAGACCCTCTGTCCGAACAAGATCACATCTTCAGGTGCTGGAATGAAAAATCCAAAATACACATTTTGGAAAGACATAATTCAGCCTCTAAGAATGGCACAGTTTTTAGTAGCTATGTTGTTTTATTGCCCTTAAGGTACCTGATGTAAATACTGCCTAACTAATTTTCTTCTCGACATTTCTACTCTGGAGAACTGTGTAAAAAAGCCGAGGGTGCGTGCAGAATCAGGAGCATATCACCTCTAATGTTTACTCATATGAAAATTAGTGACTTAGAATATATATTCACACCCTATCAAAATGTCCCATACATGTTGAGCTAAGAAAAGCTTTATAAAAAACTCATCTCCAATAAATACCAAGAAATACATTTTTTTAAAAGATTATTTATTTATTTATTTGAGAGAAAGAGAGACAGAGTGAGAGAGCATGAGAGGAGAGGTCAGAGGGAGAATCAGACTCCCCATGGAGCTGGAAGCCTGATGTGGGACTCGATCCCAGGACTCCGGGATCATGACCTGAGCCGAAGGCAGTCACTTAACCAACTGAGCCACCTAGGTGCCCAAGAAATACATTTTTAAATAGACTTTTTAAAGAGCAGTTTTTGGTTCACAGCAAATTTAAATGGAAGGTATAGAGATTTCCCTTATGTCCCTTGCCCCCGCAGAAGAACAGTCTCCCCCACTAGCAACAGCCCTACCAGACGGTTTCATTAGTTACAAGTGACGAACCCACAGGGACATGTCTCTATCACCCAGAGTCCATAGCTGCATTTTAGGTCACTCTTGGTGTTGTACATTGTGTGGGTTTGGACAAATGTATGGTGACATGCATCCATCATTAAAGCATCATGCAGAGCGGTCTCACTGCCCTAATGTCCTGCGCTCGACCCGTTCACTCTCCCACAGCACCCAGCCCCTGCCCCCACCGATCTCTTTGCTACTTCTGTCGCTTTGCCTTTTCTGGAATGTCACACGGTTACAGCATATAGTCTGTGGTCTTTTCAAATGGGCAAAAATTACTAATTTTAATGCAAAGCTAAAGTACCATTTTTGTCTATCAGATGGGCAAATATTTGAACACCTTAATAAGATGTAAGGTTGAGGAGTAACTGACATTTCCTGGACAAGCTGTTGAAGGTATAAAATTATGGCATCATAGTGTAAATTCATATTAAGGGTTTTAAATTGTTTCTTACTTTTTTAGCTATAAATGGTATTTCTGGTTGTAAGGACATATTCAAACAACTCTGAAAAGATAATTTTTTCCCCTCAAGAATGCTTTCTGCAGTATTAAACATAAAAACCAAAGATGCAAACAATTCAATTTTAAACAACAAAGAATGAGCTAGATAAATCACCACAAACCTCAAAAAAAATTGTAACATCAAAGATGTTCATCATATATTATCATGTGAAAAACCAGGTGATATGACCACTTGTGTTCCAATAAGCCATTTTAAACATATATTTAAGTATCTCATGATGATAATAATTTTTAAAAGCCTGAAAAGAAAATATACACCAAAATATTAGTCACAGTGATGGGTGATTTTTTTCCGCATTGTTAATTTTTTTATTTTCTCAATTGTCTTTGGCCAGTAGGTCCTCATTTTAGAATAAGTAAATTCAAGAGAAATAATGTGTCAAATATAACCTGGAGTTGAAGGTTATTTCCTCTCTAGAGTGACCGACCTACCGTTGCCAGGGGGCGGTCTAGGCAGGACCTGAATCTATATGGGGAAGGATGAACTCCCTGGCCAGCTGACAAGCCGTGCAGGGGGAGGGGCTCCTGCCTCACACCCGTACCCTTCAGTCCAATTATCAAAGTTAGTGTCCATCGTCTAAGGGTCAGGATTATGTTAAATCTACATAAAGATGTTCTCACTTTCACATTTTCATGAAGGGCTTAGTTTGGTGGGTGATGAACATCACTGGGGGTAGAAAATCGACAAATTGAAGGGAAAGAGCTCAACAGAAGCTTTTCCATCCCTATCTGTCTCTATCACATATTTTAAATGTACAGCTTTTAGATGTTACATTGTATCTGGTGTTAATAAACAGGTCATTCTCCTTTACATGTAAGTGAACATACACTCCTGGGTGCGCCAGTGATAGTAACGACAGTGTGTGTGCGTGCGTATTTGCTGGTGCCGCTCCAGCATATCATATGGGGGAAAATGACAGTACTTTCTAGTCTCTGCTCTCTCTGGCCATGATTCTCCGCATCCTGGGTGTGCTTCCCCGTAAAATGCTTCTGCAGCTGCGTTACAGGCTCAGGGCAAGTATGTCCATCTGCACGGTCAAGGGAAGGGAGGGGCTCTCAGAAGTGGCAGATGATGTTTCTAATAAAGTTGGACACCGGGAGAAAGTATCCTATTAAATGGAAATGAGCCATCCTCTCAAATTTGGAAAAGACCTTCAGAGAAGTTCAGTCAAAACTCAGCTGTGGGTTAACACAGAAAACAGTTAACACAGAGGACTAGTAAATGGTGGAAGAGTGTTTTTTTTTTTTTTTAATAATTTACTTGTACTGAAAAACCCAATTATAGAGCCCTGATGAGTCTCAGAAAGTACACACAGATACTCTGATAGTATGACTAATTAGATACTCCAACTGATGTCCTTGGTGAAGAGAAACAGAAATGCTACTTTCAGAATTAAGTGCATCTAGTTGGAAAAAATCAAATGGGAAAGGAAAGATTTAGTAGCACAAGCACATTTAATTGAAGAGACACAGAAGGAAGTTCAAGTATCTTAGAGTATATACACATTCCTTATTTTTTTTTCAAGTATTACTTGTTGCCATCAATTCTTTAATTGATCATAAGGTCGAGGCCACATGCATATGCAGTTACAGTGGAAACGTATGATATGAATAGAACCACAGACAATCGAAACATATGAAACGAATAGAACCACAGACAAATACTTGAGAGACACTATGTGGCAAAGCCTCAAGCCCGAAGGGATATGCTACCCAGAAACCCTGTGAGCGGGAACCCTTTCTGCTACGATAATGCGAGACAGGAAGCCTATGCTAGGAGGCAAATGCCCCAGGATCGAACAGAAAGACAAAAAGTGAAGGAACTTATTGATAATGTTAACAAGTTAGAAAAAAAAAATTAGAATGTTATATTAATAAAAATCAAGAATTAGAATAATGTAAGTGAATTATTTTTTTGGTATCAATAAGATAGACAAGGCTTCTTTGAATCTGATAAAAAAAAAAACTAGGAAGAAAGGCAATTATAGGTATTCAACAAAATAGAAGAAAAATAACCATGGTTACAAAAATAATAACTCAACATGATAATAAAATAATAAGTTCTTATTACTAATAATAACTTTACATAAAGAGCGAAAGTCTCACAATAAACCATTTCCTCTAAAAATTATGTTTATTTTTTCTGGCAGAATTTACTGGATACCAACACGTCATGTGTATAAATTTTCTGGCGTTTGTAGGAAAGATTTATCTCTACTCATTTGTTCTGCCTCTAGCCTCCCCATAAATTTCAGTGCAGCTCATTGTCACTAAAAGCACAAGTTAATTGGGGGTGTGTGTGTGTGTGAGTGTACAAGAATACATCATCAGCTCTATGGCAACAAATTTTAATGTTCAATGAAATTGGTGATTTCCTAGCAAAATATAAATTATTCACAGTGACTCAAATAAAAGTATAAAGTGTAAATAAACAGAAAACCTGAGAAGAGATTTGAAAAGAGTTTAAAGTTTGGATGCTGAGAAAGACACAAGCAAGGGAGGTGTGCAAGGAAGTTCTCTCCCTTCCAAGTCTGGAGAACTTGAGCGTTGAGAACTGCACTATCACAGCTAGTGCAAAAATGGCCCAATTCCTGTGTACCATTTTACAAAGGCAGTGTTAAGTGTAATATGCCTGAGCCAGATAATTACATAAAGCTATAGAAAAAATAAATGTAATCAAGATGAGCTTATTTTAGAAATACAATATCAAGTAGTTCATCCATGCAAATACTCAATGAATCAAGGAGTTTGCGTCCTACAGACCTGGCTCACTTCCTTCACTTTGTGAATTTGAGTGTCACTGGTGCTGTCCACCGGGTCTTCTGAGTCTTCTCCAAGCAGGATGGCGTTTCTTGGCCCCCTTGGGTTTGAGGAAACTGTTTCAGGTTCTGGCCAGTTAGGAATGAGTGGAAGTGATATATTCAACTTATGAACCTACGTTTGATTGTCTCCCGCAAGACTAGTTCAAGAAAGGAGCCCCTGGGGCACCAGGCTGCCTCAGTGCGTGGAGTGTGAGACTCTGGATCTTGGGGCCGTGGGTTCGAGCCCCACGTTGGGTGGAAAGAGTACTTAAAAATAAAATCTTACAAAAGATTCCTCTCTGTGTGATGAGAGAGGGTCGTTTCTCACACAGGCTACATATCCAAGAAAAAGGAAGGAGCCCTCTCATCACAGTTAGCACAGTCGTGGAGTTGTTCCTACACCATGATGTAATCTAAGCTGGCTGATAACGGCAAACCTGACTTTGTCACTGAATACTTTTTTGTTTAATTCTGTTGACTGAGAATATAACAATTAAAACATCCATTTCATCAGGATAAAGTGATACAAATTCTAACACACACGAAATTACAAAGTGATATGTAAAAGACAAGATATTAATAAATAATAGTGATGTGTGACAGTGCTGGCACATTTCAAGAAATATAACAACTCAAATTTTTTAAAAACCTTTACTGAAATGAAGGAAATATACAGGTTTGTATTTAGGTGGGAAGTAGGGCTTATAAAAATAAGGCAATTCACACAGATTTAGAAAGGTCTCATATAGCAGATTTAACAAAATAAATCTATATTTGCTATAGGTCTTTCTTATATAGTATCATTGAATAGTAAAACATGAAATAAGTAAGATTGTTTAATTTTGCTTATGTCATATTCTAAAAAACATTTGCTACAGCATGTCAGAAATGTAGGAATAAAGGCTAAAATATAAATAACTTATACAATGATTATAAAAATAATTATAAAATGGGAATAAATTAATAAATAAAATTCCTAAAGTCAATTATTAAAAATTAGTTGTTTTAAGATTATGATTGCATAAAGTAGTGAATGTTTTCTTCAAGAACTCAAGGTCATAAAAATGACTCTGATTTCCTGTTATGTCTAACTCTAGACATAATGCCCACCTATCACAGCTGATTTAGAAAAGAAACTGTATCAAGAAAAGCATGATCTGCCCAGTGGCCATTTGTGTTCTCCCCCATTAACATATTTTTGAAATTCTACCTCCCCTTTACTTGGAACAATTTTTTAAATAAAATTTAGAATATGCTTTATTATAATTTTGTATCCTGCTTTACATAATGTAATGTTGTAATTGCAAAAGTTACTCATAGTAACAAAATCTCGGAACATTATTTCAAATGTATTAGTGCCATTCCAATATGTAGTCATAAACTTTGCATAAATTTTTACTTTTTCCTTTTATTATTCCATTATAAATGAAGCCACCGTGATTACCTTTATAGATTTCTCTGTCAGATGTTTTTCTCCAGGAACAAAACCTGGTTGAAATCGTGTACAGTTTCTCAGCATTTTAAGGCATTATGGGTATATCTCCATAAAAGGCATTTTTTTTTCAAAAATGATTTTTTTTAACTCGGGACATTTGTATGTTTTATTTCTTATCTATGGATTTACAGATTTGATTACAAAGATGGCAAAGAACTTTGAGAAGGAAAATCTGAAAAAATATGTGGCTGGGCAAAAACTTGTGGAATATATGTCACTACTTAAAAATTCCTATAGCTTACACAGAAATGCAAAACCCATTTTCCTGAGCACCAAGCACATACCTTCCTGAAACTTCTTTTCTTCATTATAATCATGGATTATTCAAATGGACTGATGCAGATTAATTCTATTGAATTCGGAAGTTTTGTTTTGTTCTGTAACATTCCCTAATCATTTAGTTTGATGTAGGTGGCAAGTCATGTTAATAAAACAGACACCATGTAGAGTGAACAAGCAGAACACACATCACTGAAATGTATCTGCCCATGCACACACACACACTGACACACACATGCACACCGACACACACACACACACACACACACACACACACACACACACCCCACAGGGTATTTCCATTCCGATGTGAAGCAATTTGTTTGCTTGTCAGTAGATGTTTGTGGAATCACAAACACATATGCAATATGGATATCAGGGGTGTGCTCTCACGAATCCGTTGTGACAGTTGGATGTGACAGTTCACGGGGGTCATTCATCTCGCACTTACACCCTGACCTTTTTGGGTCATAGGAGCTTTGCTGTGGGTTGATGATGGATGTCGGATGAGGGATAGATGTGCTCTGCTTTCAATAAATGCTGTTTACGTGAGAGTACGTTTAGCATGAATACTTGAAAACCTGAAGTCCATGAAGACAAGTGCATTCCTGCGGTCACGGGCGCTGCCCGGGGCGTCCCCGTGCACTTGGTGGGACCTGCTGACACCTGCACTCTCTTTCAGCGCCATGTGGTGGACACCTGACAGCTTCCAGCGGACTCATTTTGCCTCCCGGATGGCCAGGGTACTATAAAGATTCTTTAAATTGTGAATGGATCATTGAAGCAAAACCAGGACATTCCATCAAAATAACTTTTGATAGGTAAGAAAAAGATGTTCCCTTTCTTAACTCGGACCTGATGACTCATGCATGTCCAATGTGTTTACTTAAGTGGATCATGAGGCTTAGAAATAGGATGAAATCTGGTTGGTTTCCCCAAAGGAGTTCACTTCAAAAGAAACAGGTGTTTGGTTGATAATGTTTCATTCTTCTTGAACTTTACCCTCTATGGCTGCAGCTAAGTCCTCTCCAAAGGCTTGGTCAGAGAGTGGCAGTCCCAGATCATTATTCCTCAGAGCTCGCAAATACTGGCCTTCATATCCAGCTCTGGGTTTTGGACCTGTGGCTAAAATACAGTCTGATTGCAAATGGAAGCCTGTGGTGTCCCTGAGGTGCCTTTTGGAAGAGCCCAGGAAAATGTTTTCTTGCTCTAGTGATGTTTTGGTTGCAGAACTCACACCTGTGAGTGACAGATTAGTGACCTGTGAGTGGTTCTATCCCCGGAGTGGTGTGGCTTCGCTATTTGATAATGCATCCGATAATCATTTTTTTTAAAGATTTTATTTATTTATCTGAAAGACAGTGAGAGAGCACAAGCGGGGGAGTGGGAGAGTGAGAAGCAGGCTTCCCGCTGAGCAGGGAGCCTGATGCAAGACTTGATCCCAGACCCCAGGATCATGACCTGAGCCGAAGGCGGACGCTTAACCAGCTGAGCCACCCAGGTGCCCCATGAATTCAATAATATTAAAAAATAATCATGCAATTTGAATTATCCATAATAAAATGTGTTTCCATTTGTCTCTGCAACAAACTCACCTTGATGATTAACAGCCAGAAAGGTTTTCAGAAAGATACCTGCTTTAAAATAGAAGGAGACATATTTGTTTAGTTTTTCAGCTTAATCTCTGAACAATTTTAAGCTTCCTCTAACAATGAACTTCTTGACTAAAAGAGTTTGGGTTTTAATATTCAGGATATTATAATGTCTCAAGGCAGATTAACACTGTTATATTGTTTTGTTTGTTTTCCACTAATTTTCTATTAATAATAATATATACAGGAAGATTTTTAGTGGGAATCACATTATCATTTAGCACTATTTGTATTTGAAGTTATTGTTCATTTTATTACGTCTGGTAACATAATAATCTCCAGTAGGATAATCTCCCAGAAGAAAATTAAAATTGTGGCTTATGTATCCATTATACTGGAGAATGGATCCTTGCATATAAACTTAATCATTGAGGAAAAAATTAACTCTGTAATATTACATTGGGTTCCTTATTAATTTTCATAACTTTCTGGTATTGAGAGGGGGAAGAGAAAGCCCTTCCTGATTCCTGGCATCACATCAAGTGTAAATCATTAGTAAAACTTGTGACTTTACAGCCTGGTTTGGTACAAGTGTTGAGCACACTGTTTTCTGTTCACACTCCTGAACAGAGACATACAATTTTTCTCTACCTTTAGGGATTAGGGAACTATGATACTTTGCTGAATTCCATCTGTAAGAGCCAGTATTTCTGACATTTTTAGGCATTTGTGATTGTTACACTACTCCAAAGATTTCTGTCTCCAGCAGAGGGCTGACATCCTAATAAAGCATGTGTTTGTAAATATAACTGTAAGAGACCCTACTGATGTTATTGTTGTACAAAGTGCATCGAGTTGCCAAATAGTGGGAAACACGTGGAGCGCCCTCTCCCAGGCTCCCCTGGGAATCTTCCCGCTGTCGCGAGGGGCACTCTCTGAGTCCTCACTGTTGCTCCAGAAAGAAGATGTGAAAACTGTAGCACAGATTTTTCAAGTGAGATTTAGTTCATGCTTATCCAGACCTCTTAAATCTAAGCTCAGATCACTGAGAAACCACAGGGTCTGTAGAGGACATTTTAGAAAGGTAAAAGAGGAAAACCTGCCCCATTGGACCCCCAAAGCCGAGCCCGTGGTCAGGGGAAGTGACCGGTTTTTCCAGTTCTCTGTGGAAGATCCGGGCCGCAGGGCCATCCCAAGTTCATTGCAAGAATATGGCGTCATCATGCATTTGCTCTCAGAGGAGTCTACGCGATCTGAGAACCAGGGCAGAGCCCGGCGCTTTGTGCACCTGTCTTGTGGTTACAAGCCGTGTGGCTAGGGATCCTGTGTGCCCTCGCTCTTCCTCTCTGTCAGCATTATTGGATGAAGAGGATGGGGGATGACTACCCAGCCTTCCACAGAGTCTTAGTCTGAAAGTCACCGAGTGAATCAGGGGTTCCCTGGGCATAAGCTGCTCCCTGAGAGCACAGCCGGACCCTCGGAAACCGGGTTAGCTCTTGGAGGATGAGCTGGGCCCATTTAGACAAATATCTCAGTTCCTGGAATGGTGTCTTCGTTGCTTCAAAGAGGACCCAAGTGGCTGCGACTGGGTATAAATATAACATCAGGCCAGATTCTCTGGAAGCATAGCATCCTTCTCGAAGAGAAGTTGAGCACTTTCTGGAAGCTGTTCCCATCATTGAAGTAGCATTTCTTTTCTGAAGCAGGAATGTGCTGATTCTTCTTCCAGGGGCCACAAAGAGTTAATGCAGCTTTAAAAGACACAGGATTTTTTTTTTTCCTGAAAAGTATTTAAAATATTGCCATGTATTTTGAATTACTCTCCTCCTTTAGGAGATTATGTTTCTTCATGTGCACATTTCAGGATATGCATGATCAAGCTGAATGGAGGATCATGACACAGATTTTGGAAATGTGTAATGATTGTTCACTAATTGGTGTTTTTTAGTTTAATTCCCCCCTCCCTTCCTTCCCTTTCCTTCCCTTTCCTTTCCTTTCCTTTCCTTTCCTTTCCTTTCTTTTCCTTCCTTGTTTCGTCCCTCCCTCCCTCCCTTCCTCTTTCCTTCCTTCCTTCTTTCTTCCTTCCTTCCTTTTTTCCTTCTTTACTTTGTCTCTCTAAACACTAACCTGGTTCACAGTATTTTTATTTTAGAGCTAAAGACTGCAGTCTTTTGAGTTTGGGATGTTGCATGACTCAGTATTCAGTACTAGGGTAGGGTTTAGGCTGCACCTTTTCTTCTGGAAAAACTGATGCTTCAATATCATTTGTGCCCAGGTGTTTTTTAAGTTTGTAAAACTCTAAATCTTTTATTTATAGTGATACACATCAGTTTGCAATTAATGAATGAAGATATCTGGGGAATGTCTATAAGTTAATGCAGCTTTACTTTTCTGACTGGATACAAATCTCCACAGATTTCAGACAGAAGTCAACTATGACACTCTGGAGGTCCGAGACGGGCCCGCCAACTCGTCCCCACTGATCGGAGAGTACCATGGCACACAAGCTCCCCAGTTCCTGATCAGCACGGGGCACTTCATGTACCTGCTGTTCACCACTGACAACAGCCGCTCCAGCGTGGGCTTCCTCATTCACTATGAGAGTAAGTCAGAAGGACACGCTGGCCATCACTGGTCTGCGTTCCAGATGCACGTCTGGGTCCCGGGCATGCACCTGACCATCACTGCCTCTGTCAGCACCGCATCATCATAAGCACTTTTTCTTATTAATAAGAGAGCATCTTGTGGGTTTTTACTTTAAAACTCCAAAAAAGTATGTGTTTATTACAAAATTAAATAATTAAATAGTGTGTTCATTCACTACAAGATGTAATGATAAACTTCTACCATGAGAAATAGAGCTCCTGGCCAGAGAGGCTATCACTACAATTGTATCTCCTGAACAACAACGGCTTAGGGGGATTCTTTGCTGGAAAAATATGGTTAGGGCCAACGTGGTTCTTATCTGTTGGTTTCTTCACATGAGCATGTGTCCCTGGGGAAAGGGACATGGAATGTAGACAGCAGCTGGACCTCATGAAATGACATGTGACTATTGCTTTGAAAAAGTGTGAACAAGAGTTAAAATGATTATTAGAAACAATTAAAACAATTGCTAAAATATAACTGGGAAGGGTATCCTGCCCAATGTGAAATGCTTACATTTCTGTTTCCATACATACACATTTGTCTTAACATTAGCTTCTGAAATTAGAAGATCAGGTCGCTATATTTTATGATTTTATAATTTTTTTTTTATTATGTTAGTCACCACACAGTACCTCATTAGTTTCCGATGCAGTGTTCCATGATTCATTGTTTGTGTATAACACCCAGTGCTCCATGTAATCCGTGCCCTCCTTAATGCCCATCACTGGGCCAACCTATCCCCCACCCACTCCCCTCTAAAATCCTCAGTTTGTTTCCCAGGAGGCCATAGTCTCTCATGGTTCATCCTCCCCCTCTGATTTACCCACCTTCATTTTCCCCTTCTTTCTTCTAATGTCCTCCATGCTATTCCTTATGTTCCACAAATAAGTGAACCTATATAATTGTCTTTTTCTGTTTGACTTATTTCACTCAGCATAATCTCCTCCAATTCCATCCATGTTGATGCACATATTGAGTATTCATCCTTTCTGATGGCTGCGTAATATTCCATTGTGTATATGGACCACATCTTCTTTATCCATTTGTTTGTTAAAGGGCATCTCAACTCTTTCCACAGTTTGGTAACTGTGGCCATTGCTACTATGAACATTGGGATACAGATGGCCCTTCTATTCACTACATCTGTATCTTTGGGGTAAATACCCAGTAGTGCAATTGCTGGGTCATAGGGAAGCTCTATTTTTAACTTTTTGAGGAATCTCCACACTGTTTTCGAAAGCAGCTGCACCAACTTGCATTCCCACCAACAGTGTAGGAGGGTTCCCCTTTCTCCACATCCTCTCCAACACTTGTTGTTTCTTGCCTTGTCAATTTTTGCCATTCTAACTGGTGTAAGGTGGTATCTCACTGTGGTTTTCATCTGAATTTCCCTGATGGCTAATGATGGTGAACATTTTTTCATGTGTCTGTTAGCCCTTTGTATGTCTTCTTTGAAGAAGTGTCTGTTCATGTTGTCTGCCCATTTTTTGACTAGATTATTTGTTTTTTGGGTGTTAAGTTTGAGAAGTTCTTTACAGACCAGCCCTTTATCTGTAATGTAATTTACAAATATCTTCTCCCATTCTGTGGTTTGTCTCTTTGTTTTGTTGGCTATTTCCTTTGCTATGCAGAAGCTTTTTATCTTGGTAAAGTCCCAGAAGTACATTTTTGCTTTTGTTTCCCTTGCTTTTGGAGACTTGTTTTGAAAGTTGGTGTGGCCGATGTCGAAGAGGTTACCACCTATGTTATCCTCTAGGATTCTGATAGATTCCTGCCTCATGTTGAGGTCTTTTATCCATTTCGAGTTTATCTTTGTGTATGGTGTAAGAGAATGGTCGAGTTTCATTCTTCTACACATAGCTGTCCAATATTCCCAACACCATTGATTGAAGAGACAGTCTTTTTTCCACTAGATATTCTTTCCTGCTTTATCAAAGATTATTTGACCATAGAGTTGAGGGTCCATCTCTGGGGTCTCTATTCTGTTTCACTGGTCTATGTGTCTGTTTTGTGCCAGTACCATCCTGTCTTGGTGATCACAGCTTTGTAATATAGCTTGAAATCACACAACATGATGCCCCCGGCTTTGTTTTTCTTTTTCAACATTTCTTTGGTGATTTGGGATCTTTTCTGGTTCCATACAAATTTTAGGATTGTTTGTTCCAGCACTTTGAATAATGCCATTGGTAATTTGATTGGGATGGCATTGAGGGTATAGATTGCTCTAGGTAGTATAGACATTTTAACAATGTTTATTCTTCTGATCCATGAGCATGGAATGCTCTTCCATCTTTTTGTGTCTTCTTCAATTTCTTTCATGAGTGTTCTGTAGTTCCTCGAGTACAGATCCTTTACCTCTTTGGTTAGGATTCTTCCCAGGCATCTTATGGTTCTTGGTGCTATAGTAAGTGGAATCGATTCTCTAATTTCCCTTTCTGTATTTTCGTTGTTAGTGTATAAGAAAGCAACTGATTTCTGTGCATTGATTTTGTATCCTGCCACAATACTGAATCGCTGTATGAGTTCTAGTAGTTTGGGGATGGAGTATTTTGGGTATTTTATAGTAATATGTCAGCAGATATACTGTTGGAATACAGCTGAGGGAGTTCACCATGGGAATGCATGTTTTACACTAGCCGATTAAAATAAACAAACCCAAGGCGCTTGGGTGGCTCCATTGGAGAAGCGTCTGCCTTGGATCAGGTCATGATCTCAGGGTTCTGGGATTGAGCCCTGCATCGGACTCCCTGATCAGTGGGGAGTCTGCTTCTTCCTCTCCCTCTGCCTGCTCCTGTACCATGCTCTTGCTCGCTCTCAATCAAATAAATAAGTTAATCAAATATTTTAAAAAAATGAAAATAAACACTATGCCCTCTGAAAATGCTTCATTTTCAGAGTAAAGTGAAAAAGATGGATGAATGCAGGCTAACACTGGATCTAAGGGAATAAAACCCTATTTTTCAAGATTTTTATGGTTGTTCTTTTTCACAGTCTTATTCTAAAGCAAAATGAAGTTTCAGTGTTATCTAAAAAAAAAATATATATATATATACACACACATATGTATATGTATATACACACACACACATACAATTTTACAAATGCTAATGAATGAGGTAATATCTAACGTGTTAGATGTTTAATTATATTTTTTTTCTTGCTTTCCCATCCAGTCATCACCCCCTTGCTACTCGTGCCGGCCTCTGCAAACCCCACCCAACAGCTCAGATCAATGACCTGCGATGTATATCTCTCTGATTCACTTGCTCATGTATGGGATTACATGCACACCTGTACCTGCATATACACGTATACAAGTCTATGTGTACTTCTTGATGAAAAAAGTCACATTACACTTGTTTGGATAGCAAGAAAATTGACTGTTCATGATATAATGATCAATTTCAAATTTAATTCAGTTAGTTTCACTTCAAATACATGCAACTTTTATTTCAAAGTAACATGTTTTTTAGACTCAGGATACAATTTAAGAACCAGAGACTTTCATATTTCATTCCTTTCTAATGTCCCTTCATGTCATTACTTTTCTTTGGAGTAGAGATATGTGCACGTTAAAACCATCTGGATCTGCAAAGCTTCTAAAGACCAATGACCAAAATACTTATTCCCTCTGGCACAGCCCAGTTCTTAAGTCTGGAGCTCCTTGGCCTTTGAAGACCCAGGTGGATGAAACCTAAGAGAGCAAGTATTTTCTAGTCCTGAGAAACCCTAGAACATTCTTCCCTTTCCTCTCCCTCATTTGTGTAGCCATAGATTAGTTTGCCTGTTTTTTCCAGAATTCTTTAAAAAAATGTGTCATAAGCCTACAGGCAGGTCGTGGAAGCTGACGACATTTGCTCGCCAAACTGGTTTAAACAAATGGGTTGTTCCTCCTCATTCTTTCTGGATTCGAAGAATAAAAGGAAGTCAGCTCACACATTCTTACTTAGCTTCTCATCCTTACTAACAGAATATCTTACACAGATAATTGGAACAATAATTGTTACAATGTTACATGAATGACTCTGTGACATTTCAGGATTCTTTTCATTTCTCCCGTATGTGACAGTAGACCTGAGCCTTAGCAAGGCGTGCGTCCATAGCCTGGAGTGAGCTCTCAGGCAACAGTCCTCATTGTCTTTTTTTGTTCAGGGTGTCAGTAAAAGAAGACGAAAGCAATCACAAGCTGGTGCCTTTGCAGTGGAGTGATAATTGTGTGGCTGTCGGACATTTCTGATCCCTTGAGGTCTAGAATCCCTTCCCCCTCATCCTTGACAGGAAGAACAGGAAACTAGCTCTGTAGTCCCTGAAGACCGCAGAGCCATCGCTGGTGGCTAGGATGGGTAAGGTCTCCATAGCATCCAAGTGTCCCACACTCTTGGAAGGGACACAGGTCTAAAGCCCCAGGCTGACTTTTACATTAGGAAGTCCTAATCGTCCTTTCAGAAGGCCCCCAGCATTTTTATGAATTCCTCTGTAGGGAAATATAGAAAGTATATGAGGAAAATATTACCTGGGAACACCACCCTGAAGCTTGACTTGTTATCACCTTGACTGATTTGTCAGTTATTCTGTATTTGGGGAGAAACAAGGAAATGTGCAAAAGCAGGATATGGCATTTTCGTCAGGAAATGAGTCTGGAAACGCCTGGAATCTGAGACCCAGCACCTGCCAGCTGGCCTTGCGCGTAACCCTTACCTGCCGGCTTGGGAATGGGACAGATGCCGAAGACCGGCTGGGACGTTCCGTGTTGCTGCAGCCGTCGGGGGATGGAGACCCGATGCCAGCTCAGGCGGTCGTCCTTGTTTAGAAAGCGTGCTCCAAGGTCGCTGTACCTTAGCAGTCACCCGGGAATCCTGGTAGAATGCAGGCTCCTATGTTCACCGTCCAGCCAGGGCTTCAGGACGCCTGTGCTGCAGGCAGAATTCTGGGTTTCTGTCACGTCCTCTCGGGGGTGGCATGAAGGTGGCAGTGGGTGCCCGACCCAGCCCAGGCAGGCCACGACAGGTGCAGCCCTGACTCAGGAGTTCCAGGGAGGAGGAGAACCTGTGGGCAGGATGGCGGAGAGGAGGCGCAGGGGACACTCGTGGAACAGAAGAGTAGAGAGCAGAGGGAGAAGCAGACAGACGGGAAGAGAACATAAAGAAGATGCACATTGCCAACCCTGTTAAAATGTGGACCGTTTCTAGTATTCCTTGACGAATTCTGTTCAGAAGCCAATATATTGGAAACACTACAAAACAATTGTGATTGCTCATCGAACACATTAAAAAAAAAAAAAGATTGTCCATGACGCAAATGATTTATATCACATTCTTTATGCCATTTGAAAGTAATAATATAGCTCATCCCCTTTTCATACTTTGTCCTAAATGTTGGGCACTGTATGCCTTCCTTGCTTTAATAAAAATTATTAACAGTACTACTCCATGCCCACATGGGCACATGAAAATCTACTTTACGCACATTATCTGTTGCAGAAGTAGCCACAGTCTCTTCAAGATCGAGTTCTTTCTGCGGCGGTGGCGTAAGGTGACTGGAGCTACTGTGAGCAGCGCTACTTTCCACTCCCCTTAAATTGTAAGGCATAAGGGCCGAAGTCATTTTTTCAATGTTTTCCTTAGAGCCTGCCTAGAATTGTAGCTCTGTTCTGTGGGCTGAGTCTTATGAATCCTTGATCTTATAAATACAGGGTCCAATTACAGCCTGTCCTTTGATTACTTTTCATAAGGAATATGATACAGTTCCTTTATGTAACAGTCATTGTATTATCCCCCCAGAGTAATCATGTGCTCACTCTGTGTGTTTGTAGAGCCTTGAAATGGATGTCTCAAGTATATGGATGTTTTCCACTTATTTTAGAGCATTTTTTGGGAAATGCTTTCAAAGGTATCTTTTAAAAACATTTCAAGAGAGAGGTGGGAGTCACTGCATGTAATTGTTTATATCCTGCTGTGCAATTCATGCACAGTGTAATTTTTAAAACTTGGAGTGACACAGAAGTATGTTTTCTGGAGTGTAAGTGTGTGAGTGTGTGTGTGCACGTGCAGATTCGTTTCTGAGATTTAATGATATTTCTTGAGATCAAAAAGGAAAGCTGATTGGGATGTAGTGGGTATGGATGCCATGCCACTGGGAAGTCAGCCACGCTGTGGGCATGGGCACGCACGCCCACGTGAGCGAGGGAGAGAGCTGGCTGGGGCTGAGCTGTGAGTCCCAGGGGACGTTTGAACATGACCGAGTCACTTAAGTTCTCGGCTTGTTTCCTGCTCTGTAAAATGGGATTGTAACTGCTAGTTCACACCCTGCAAAGGCTGTGGAAAGTGACCATCATTGGGAGATGAAAGATACTCAGACTATCTATCCCCTTCCTGGGACGAGAACTCGCATTAAAACAGGCAGTTAAGCAGAACTTTGCTTATATCAAATGTACATTAATATAATCTGTGCCTGGAAGGCTTCAAAGTCACCAGCTTCTCTTACTCACGGAGAGCAAGTTTATTCAGTCACATCTTTGGGGCCAAAGGACGGGAGTGGATTTACATAGCCAGTGTCAAAAAATGCGTCGTCCCATTAAGTTCCAAGGACAGAATAGCCGGGAGGAATCCGCCTGGATCCAAAGCTTCAGCCAAATCCCTGGATGCCAGCTCCTCTTTCTGTCATCCGTGCTGGACACGAGGAGGGGGATTGCTGGAGGCAATGCCTTGGGGCACTCTTGCTTCAAAGTACTTTGCACTTTTCCTTCAACGTAAATTGGCAGCTGTCCTTACAGACTGGTCTTAGTTCATTTTGGAGGTCTGGTCCTCGCGGGCCGTGACACCTGCTTGGCCCTGCAGTCTCCCTGCTGCCATCTTGTTTTGAAATCCTTGCATATGGTGCGTTTCCAGAGAAATAGACATCAGATCTGTCACAGTTCTCCCACTCGACTGTTATCCTCACACGTACCCTCCATTCTAATATGTTTTAATGCAAAGGAATAGGGTAACTGTACATTCTACAACCTAATATTTCTGTCCATTGTTTTGTAAGAATGAATGAGCGAATGATGGAATAATGTTTTGACTTCAACATGGTATTTATGTCTTAGTTCCGTTTTACGTGTCCGGAACTCCGTGTTTCTATTTGTATGCTTTGGTTTCCTCAGATGTTTTTTCTCTATTTTTCCCTACACATTTGTGTGGGAAAAAGTGTGCTTACAATTTATGAATATTATTATGAATATTGTTCATTAATACATCATTCTCACGTCACATGAAATAATCGTCCCTATTTATTTTGTCTGCTGCTGTGAGCTTATTGTTTAGTGGTGACTGGGAACCGTCGGACAAAGTGGAATAATGTCGTGAAGGGTCTGTCAGGGATGTGGGGACCACTCCATTTCTTAGACAAAGCTTCTTTTGAAGGAATTCTTTTGTTAATCCATCTTCTTTTGCTAATTCTTATGTACCCATTGTAAACAGGGCATATATCCAGTATAACTGCTGACGTGTGATGGAAGAGGTCATAAACATTACCTTAGAATATGAATGTGTGTGTAGTGAGAGAGGAAGAGAGGGGAGCAGAGCAGGTGAGGGTCCTGGGACAAATGACGCCCACCTTGTTTTTGACAGAACTGCATCTGATGCAGGAAAGGAAAGCATGTACGCCTTTGCTGCCATGCTTTGCAAGAAGTCATGGCCATTACACTCTGCTGTTTAGGCAGTTAAGAACACGTTAGTTCTTAGGGAATTAGAGTATTTAAGAAAAAGTTCTTGAGAAAGTAGTGCTACATACGTATATTTTTTCCACTTTGCTTTTTCTCGTCATTGTTTTATTTTTTCCTTTGGAAATCTTCACTGCGACGGTCTTCCATTTTTTTACCCATTGTAACCAAACTCTGGGGTTAAGCACACAGATTTGCAAAGGGTAAAATCTGCTTATTTTGCCAATTCTAAAACCAACTGCAAGTTCAGGGTGTTCCCCAAAGACCCCTCAGTTCTGATAGTTAGATAAAAGGACTCAGCCCTTACTAAAAGCTGTTACACTCACAGGCACATTCATTACAGAAAAGGATCCAAGTTAGACCAGGCAAAGGAAAGACACATAGGATGGATTCTGGAAAGGAGTTCCTACCCGCAGCTTCCGCTTGTCTTCTCCCCCTGGAGACATGAATGATGTCTTCCTAGCCACAACGCATGACAGTGCAAAGTCCTGCCAATCTGGGAAACTCACTAGAGAGTCCATGTCCAAAGATTCTGTCCGTGTTTCATTACAGAAGCATCATTGATTGAATCACGGGCTGCATAGTTGAACTCTGTCTCCAGCTGCCCCTCAGTGTAGGGTAGCCTGAAGTCCTACTGACCCTGGAGCATGCCATGAACAATAAGGACACTCCCAGCACTCGAGAAATTCCAGGGTTGACAGGTCACCTCTGAGGGACTAGACATCTCATGGAAGGCACATTCCTTACTGCCCATTTTTCAGCAGGGTCTCAGCTGTCCTCCTTGGGATCAGGTGCCTATGGAATCCTATTTTGCTGTACTAATGAAGAAATATTACCACTTATTATTTATTTTAAAAAGTCACCCTATAGTTTTATATCATCTATTTGACTTAATGAGAGAGGGAATAAGATAAGGTACATAACTCCAACTTTGGTAAAATCATGCAATGATTAGAAGTGTTATTCCAAAGATCATGGGGGGGGGGCAGCTAAGCAGTTTGCATATTGGTAATGATTTCAGATTTTTGAGCCATAGCCCAGGTCATAATTGTTATGTTCTGAGCCTTGTTGAGAGAGTTGTGTATAGCTCTAGCAAAGTCGTTTTTATTTCTTTGAATACATAACCATTGCAATGACATCTTCTTCCCCGTTCCCATTTTCCTTATCTGTTCAAGTATATATTCTAAAAATAAAGACAAATCTCAGAGACAAAGAAAAGAAACTCTTATAATGACATAATCATAATCACTTGACTTTTTATAGCACTTTACTTTTTAGCATCTTTTAGCATAGGCTAATTGTAGCCATCTTGAAAGTGGCTGACTTAAGTGCAAATTTGAAAAATGCATGGATGTATGGAATGCAATTTTAGAAAATCAGATCCAGTGCAGTTTTAATTTGCATTATGTGTGTAGGCTTGGATGCCTGTGTGCATATCTATGAAAGCTGAAGTGTGACGACTGCCAAAATCGATCTGGAACATGAAATATAACAGGAAGGGGGGAGGGCTAGGGATAGAAAACAGGACAATACAGGCTTCATGCAGTACAGTTCCCTGGTTTTCAAATGAAGAGAAGTAACATTCAGACATAAAGGGTTATTCTGTGTTGCACTACTTACATGTCATCTGGTAAACAGTTAACAAGGTATCTCTCTACGCAGAAAAACAGGATCAAATATAAGAAAATGTATCATTATTATTATTATTATTTTACATTTAGGGATTATTGGATTTACCTGAATAATTTTCCAGGTCTGATAATGTCTCAGAATATTTTATATGTATATGGAACAAGTGTTTTGTTTTGTTTTTTCTTGAAACCTGCAAATTTCCGTATGTAATACATTCTTTCTGTGCGTGCAGGTGTGACCCTGGAGTCGGACTCCTGTCTCGACCCCGGGATCCCCGTGAATGGGCATCGGCATGGCAGTAATTTTGCCATCAGATCCACAGTGACATTCAGCTGCCATCCAGGATACACGCTCAGTGACGACGAGCCCCTGATCTGTGAGCAGAACCACCAGTGGAACCACGCCTTGCCCAGCTGTGACGGTAGGTGGAGATCGACGACGCAGGACATCAGAATGGAATGTAGAGACGTGGAAATGTTTAAATTGTTCGGGTGGCATCTGTGGTATTTTAAAGGGCAGTATGATTTGAAAAGTTGTACACCTTAAAAATATTTTTGTGTAATGCTTAAAGTTTACCTAGCTCGTGTTTTCCTAGGAGGCAGAGCATCTGTTTAGAACAGAGCATAAACACTTATGGGGCAGCCTTCAGCCTTGTGCCCAAACACCAAAACGTAGGGAGCTTCATGCAGCACGTATGCTCCAGGTGGCATTTGTTGAAAATAGCATGTGAACCAGGGGAATGAGTATGTGTGTTGTACATCCTCCTACGTGGCTTTCCTCGGGACCAGGTCCAAGCACCCAACAGCCATCTGCTGTTTGCACTGTTCCCTCTGAGCTCCCACCTCTGGGGGACCGCTCTCCCCGGGAGGACTGGGAAGCATTTTCTCAGAAGATCCCCAGGTGGTGTCTTGGCCATACCAGCCACTCCCCCTGTCCTGCACAGATCTGCTCTTGGAAGTCTCAAGACAAGTAACATTCTTCATGATCCCACTGCATCGCTCAACTTGGTGCTAGGCTGTGTGCAGTTACAATAACCAGATACACAAGATGTTGCTTGTGTTCATTTGCAAACAAAGTAAAGGATTTGCCCTTTGCCCATAACTATAACCACATTATAACATTGTTTCTATGAAAAAAAAATATATTTCACCATAACATTTTTTCAACAATGTTGTAATATAGTTGTAGGTGTGGCTTACAGAGAACCATAAAATAAGTGAATTATCTATAGAAAGCATCATACTTCATAGCAAACTATTATAAAAAGTCCCATGAAATCAAGAACAGAGCAACTTTCTCAGTATCAGAAATGTTACTTATGTTATCCAGAAGATACTAACTCATATAATAATTTAAAAAATGGTATAAATTGTAAATATTAGAAAGAGAAGATGGTCACATTTGGCAGTAGGTACTAGTAGAGGACTGCATTCAGGATAAACACGAACCCGTCGATTTCCACAAAGGATACGACACATTAGAAGTATGATATCGACACACCCTAAAACTCCCAGGAGTATATCTAGCAGGAGATATGAAGGCTTTTTTTTTCCCCTGAAGACTTATCTTAAAGGAATTTAGATGTTCACAGTGGGATACAAAAGAGTACCCTAATAAGTGGGAACACTTCGTACGTTTTTAAATGGTAGGGATGAAATTTAAATATACAAGTTTTCTACAAATAGAGGACTTTTGGGGGGGAATTTATTTTTTTCTTTTATTCCCCAAATTTTATTGAGATATAACTGACATACAATACATATAAGTTTAGGCTGTCCAGCATCATGATTTAACTTACATATATTGTGAAATGATCACCACTATAAGTGTAGCTTATATAGATACAAAAAAAAGAAAAGAAAAGGAAAGAAAAAACAGAATTCTTCTTGTACTGGGAACTCTTAGGTCTACTCTCTTACTGCTATTTCTGTGTATCCTACAACAGTAGTAGCTCTAGCCGTCGTATGGTACATGACATCATGAACACTTATTTATCTTGTGACTGTAAGTTTGTGGCTTTTGGTCACTTTCATCAAATTCCCTCTCCTCCTCCACTCACCTCTGGTAACCACAAGTTACCATCTCTTTTTCTATGGGTTTGGGTTTTTTTGTTAAATTTTTTATTAGCATACAATGTATTATTTGCTTCAGGGGTACAGGTCTGTGAATCATCAGGCTTACACACTTCACAGCACTCACCATAGCACACACCCTCCCCAATGTCCATCACCAGCCACCCTCTCCCTGACCCCCTCCCCACAGCAACCCTCAGTTTGTTTCCTGAGATTAAGAGTCTCTTATGGTTTGTCTCCCTCTCTGGTTTCATCCTGTTTCAATTTTCCCTCCCTTCGCTTGTGATCCTCTGTCTTGCTTCTCAAATTCCTCATATCAGTGAGGTCATATGATAATCAATCAATCTACAAATAGAGTTTTAATTTCAATAAAGTCTAAAAATAACTGGTATTCTTAATAGAAATTAATAAACGTGTTAGAAGTTGTTCTGGGAGAGTAGAGCCTCCAAATAGAAACATATATTTTTAAGAATGATAAGAAAGGACTCTCTCTGGGACCAAAGCATCTCCAAAATCACCTTTAATTGATATGAAGTCAGTGCAAAAATATTCAGATAGATGAGTGATATGGTGTGGGCATTCTAATACCTGATCTATGCATATATAGGAACTTAATTGGTTGAAATTATTCCAAGTCCGTGAGGAGGGATGACTTCTTTCATAAATGATGTTGATCAACTTGGATGTTTAGGCACAATTAATGGAAAACATTGACAGATTTCACTATATACAAATTAAAAGTTCTATTTTAAAGAAAGAGATAAAGCAAAAGGATCAGACTATAGAAAATAATTGCTCTGTACATACATGATTCTACATCATGTTATCATACCAATGGGTGGAGGGAAATCAGCAACACACGTAAGACATGAGATCTGTGGGGGAAAACACGTACAGGCCATTCACAGAAGGAGACAACAGGCCCCAAAACACTTTAAAATATGTGCACTCTGATGTGGGCTCAGGAAAATGCAAATAAAGCATGGTAATTTCTCCACACTGTTGGATCTGCAAAAAAGTAGAAAGGTCAACTTCTACATCATTGTGGGATTTCAGAGCTGCCTGTTCATTCTACCCTGTTGCTAAGAAGGTGAAATGATACAATGTTCTTGGAGGAAGGAGATAATGAGTCACAGGATAATGCCTGTTGTACACGTGAGCATATACACGTATGTAATTACAGGCACATACGTAGGATATGCACAGAAACTGATGGAAAACAGGCATTCTCTAAAACTGTAACCCCAGTGTCCTCATCCGGGGAGACTGGCAGGCCGTAGGGAGGGGGAAGAGAGATTTCCAACTTCTATCTCTATGTTTTTTTTCATGTTATGTTTATTTTTATTACCATGTTTTATTTTCGTAATTGGAACTCTAATAATGAAAAAATAGATAAAATTTATCCATGTGATTAATGAACAGTGTCAGAAGGATACTAGCTATTGGACTCATTAAAATTTTGTAAAAATCAGAGAATATCATAAATAGTTACAAAAATATTAACTGTAGGGTTCTTTATCATCAATAGTTACAACAAGGACACAAAGTCTGATAAAGGCCTAGCCCTTAAAGTACTTAGTTGTTATTCACGTGTAACTGAACATCCGTCAAAATGTTTATTAAATCATTTAATCCAGAATTTGCAGCATGCTAATCATATAAATAATTGTGTTGGAGTATTTACCAGATATGCAAACCCATGGCTTTATTGGGCGCCACTGTGCAAATTATATATATATATACATATATATGTATATATATACATACTCATATATATATATACATATTTATATATGTAATTTTGGACGGAAGCTGAACATGGAATTTGGGAGTAGAGTGCATGTAAGCTGTTCCCTTGATTACGTTCTCGTTAGGGGTGGCTCAGTGGAGCAACAGCTGAGTTTCTGAGTTGCTTCTACTGGGGGAACTGAGTCTACTGCAGACTTTTCAGGCAGAGCTGGGAAGGTTGAAAAGTTGCGGAGTCTGTAATTTAAACTCTGTGATGAGAGCACCTGGTTCATCGTAGGAAAATACACAACTGTCGTCCAATTCACTTGACTCCTGATCTGGCAAAGAAAAGTGATGTGTGCGAGTGAGAGAGATGTGCCCCGACCCATCTGAGATCTGTAATTTGATTTAAACTGGATTCTTCACAAAAGAGAACAATACTCTCCATGTATTCTTGATTTAACAGTGGTAACTTCCTTTGTTTAAATATTTAAGTATCTGGCCAGCACACAACGTAGGCAAACTCACCTGTTCCCCTTGCCCTCTTCTTCCCCTGGAGCAAACCCCATGCATGCACTGGTTAGCCCTTTTCTGTCCCTGCGTATTGTGTTGCCCAAATGCCCCCCTCCTCCAGGATGAGGACACACTCAGCCGTCACTAGAATTCTGGAATCATGCCAGGTCACTAGCATTATTAACTTTCCAAAGAGCCATTTCTCCTTATATGCAGTTCAATAAAGTGGAACTTTGATTTAATTTAAACTTATAACCCCACATAACCATAGTCCCCCGGTTTTAACCCGTGCCAGCTGCTGTAACCAAAGACCTTAGAGTAGGTGGCTAATAAGCAACAGAAATTTATTGCTCACAGTTCCAGATGGCGGGAGTTGATGTCGGAGGGACAGCATGATGGAGGAGTTGTGACCCCATGTTGGAGGCTGCAGAAGGCCCTGCCATCTCATGGTGCAAAGGCAAGGGGGCTTTGCGAGGCCCCTTGTAGAAAAGTAAGACTCAGCCCTCATGACCTGCTCACATCTCAAACACCCGCCTCCTAAAACCATCACCTTAGAGCTCCAACATGAGTTTTGGGGAAATGCAGACGTTCAGACCATGGCATAAATATCTACATACACTTAACCATTCAGAACAGTCTCCTCTGTAGAGGAGGCATCTAGGCAGAGGACAGGGATACCGTCTCCTGGACCAGATAGACATGGTGGCACATTCTGCCAATTCTCAGAGGTTTGGTGAAGTAGAGTGAATGGAAAATGAACAAAATGTTCCATAGGAAACTATCTAGGAGACATGACATGAGGACAGACAGAGAAGGGCTCCTAGTGCTTGCAGGGAACTGACATGCTGTAGAAATGACAGTCTACGTTTGACATTTTCCATAGAAAATAAAGCACATGAGATTTATGCATTTATCTCTTTTATTTTCTCCCTACTCAAATGCATGTAAATTTGAAATTTAACCCTTCTAGAGGAATTTGTAACATAAGCTATCTGCTTTGTTTTGGATTCACTGAAAACTATTTCAGATGATAATAAATTTATGATCAAAGGCTATTAATAGAGCTGCAAACACTGGGAGATTTTAGAGTTTGATGGAAGAGTTTAGTCAGTCATGCTCGATTGTTTTCATTTAACCAGAAGAATTGTTCTTGTTGTATTTCCAAATCTTAAGCAATCTCTTAACCCCCTTGGGTTTTTATTGTGACAAATGATACATCAATAGGATATTTAAACCTTTAAAAATTCATAACTTTGGGAATGGAAGAAGAAATAAGAATTAGTTATAATATTTTATATTACCATGAAAAAAAGAGAATATCAGTATCTCTCCCATTTCCATAGCATTGCTTCATTTTTACCAATTATGCCTTAGCATACTCAAGTTTTAAAGAAGTAATACGAACATTTGAGTAAGTTGTCTCCCTTTTATTTGGTGAAAGACAAGTGCAAGAAAAATTCTGGAAAAATTTCTTCATTCAGTAAATATTTTTGTAAACAGCTGATTCTTTCCACAAACATACTTCGGAGAACTACCGTCTTTGCAGCCACACACTTGAGAAGTTTATCATCTATCAGCATAGAGAAAAGAAAGATTTATTTTTTAAAGCACGATGAAGTAACTGTTTTATTAGGCACAGGAAAATTGGGAATAAAGAGATGGAAGAGATCATAGCTACAGTTTGGAGTCGTTAAAGTCCTGGGAGGCAGGTGTCCAGATGTATCTTTAAGAACAGGTTGAGAGGAAGGATCGGAAGTGAGGGAGTAGTAGGGTCCAGGCATGGATGTGTGACAGGGCTGGAGGATTTGGGGGATAGGGAGTCATTTGCTGTGGATGATGAAAGAGCTAAGGTTGTTAGAGACCCTTCATGCCAGTGCTATGAGCCTGGACCTGATTCCATTGACGAGATTCAAACCCAGAGGACGCCGTGTTCCCGTGGTGGGGCTCGAGCTCTCTGTGCGGAAAAGCTGAGGATGATGGCAGGGCTTGGAAAACACAGCCTCTGCTTTAATGCAGCAGCTCTAAATTGTTCCCACTTGTCTTGGTAGGGTCTCCTTGAAAATGTCTTTTGGGGAAAAAATTACAGTTTAAATGGATGAGTGAAGGAATGAAGGCATAAAATCAGTAACTCCTTAGGGCATGGAGAGTCCGTGGATAGTTGGGAATGGAATGCCATCCCATTAGGATTCTGATTTAAATAGAATTTTATTAGCACTTTAAACAAAGAAGGGAAGCGGAGAAAAACAAAAGATAAACAAATCAGGCAAGATACTGGGGGCTCCCACTGTTCATCTCTTTATGGAAGAGGATGGAGGACAGGAGGTGCCGCGTAAAGCAGACAAGCGAGACCTGGAACACACTAGTTTCAGAAAGTACGAGTGAGAAACACGGGTGCCTTATGAAGACGGGGCTGTTGCAAGATGGTTACGTTCTGAGAGCCTTAGCAAGCCGTGGGAAATTCAACCGAGCTTTGAGAAGGAGCCCGTGATTCACATGTGAATTTGAGATCTATCATGTCTGTCATTAGAGCTGGTGGAAACAAAGAGATCTTCCCAGGAAAGAGGAGAACCTGCCAGCTCTGATATCTCCAGCTCTGTCACCTCCGGAGTGCAAAACGCCTGACACCTAGGATGTTGTCTACATGCCTTACTCTTGCCTGCCTCTCGTTCCAACAGAGCAGACATGTGGAAATGAACAGGAAAGCCAGGGTTGGGTCTGAGACACAGCTCTCGGCACACTGCAGTGGGTTACCGTGGTCTGGCAGACGAGGGTGAGAATCAGGTGACAGGAAGTGAGCACCTCCACAGTCCATGGGCGGTCTGTGGGCTTTGCCTAGGACACCAGGAGACCCCAGCCCAACAGCCTGTGGTGCACTGGCCACCGGCAGCCCATCACAGAGCAGTCTGTGAACACGGGTCGACTCAGACAGTCTGCACTCCCTCCATCCTTCTGTTGCCTATGCAGCAGTCCACATCCTGGGAGCGGACCTCTGCACGGACAGACACGCAGCCATCACTGGCCAGCCCCACCAGCCCACTCTACTCTAATTACCTAGACTGCCTTTGAGCTCTGAGAACCGGCAAAGATTCCTGTTCTTAGAATAAGTCGTGCTCGGTTACTCTATAAATCATTTGCCTTGTCCACTTGGATTTTGGAAGAAGAGGGACTTGTCTGTATTACTTACTGTTATGTGCCCAAGGGCAAAAAGGAGGGCTTAGAGAATAGTAGTAACTTCCTCGGGAAATCATTTTGGATGAAGGTTTGGATGGATGAACGGGTCGAAGCAGCGAGCCAAGGTAGAACTCGGCTCCGTCTGGAGGTTCCTCAGCTCCTCTGGGCAAGACTGCTGTTGGCCTTCACCTCTCTCATCTCTTCTGGTCCCTGCACAGCTTTGTTCTCTGCCCACGGGAGCTCCAGGATAACGCCTCCGGGTCTGTAATGGTGAGTGCAGAATATAAATAGAAAAGTAGAATTCAAGAAATTATAGCCTTAAGGATAGCAAAGGTAAAAGCTCACTGTGTTTTGTACAATTACGACAATTGTCATTCACATCATATGCCCAGTGTCTGTGGCTCTGCTGGGGGACGCAGAGCTGTCTGTGGGTGAACCTGGTCAGACAATAAAAACAGAGTTGGGTCTCTTATTTGACTGTCTTTTCTCTTCAATATCAGGTCAGAATACTTATGCAATTTACCATATATCAAATCTCTTTTCCCTGAGAAAAGACAAGAAAAAAGTATGCTTTGTGGATGAAAAGATTTTCATTTAAAAATCTTCATAATGGATGAATTAGACTATGTTGTATTTGCACATATGACTCAAAATGAGCAGTGGATTTGCTTTATCTAAAGTAACTTCCTTACTTTGCTCCTAAATGGCAGTTTGATGGTGTTAGTCCCTGATATCCTCGGTTGTGTGTGAGTTGAATGGAAACATCAGTAGTCAGATGTCTTTCCTCCTAACTTCTCCCCAGTGTATAATCATCCATTTTATTTTGATGGCGTGAGGCCAGAGGATGAAGCAGAGATTGATAAATTCTATAGTTTTTAAATGTAGCTGGATAGAAATTCATTTTTACCAGTTTTCCATAGCACGTGCAGATTTTAAGGTAAAGATTACCACAAATAACTGTATATGTGATATCTCAATTTTACATCAAATGGTGTCACTCATTATGGTTAAATCCTTGATAAATATTTAGGAAGCTAATGCCCTGATTTACAAAGATCCAATCACAGAAGATGGAAGGTTACGGACGTGTGGCTTCTGTACTCTGGGCTGCATCCTCTCCTGGTCCTGGCCTCACTCCGTGGCCACTCCTTTCCCCTTCCCTTTGTTGAAGTTCCTCACCTCCCTGAGCTGCTCGCCACTGGAACAGCCTGGGCTCTCACTCCTTATCCACACCCAGAAGCCCCACATCGATGGTGTCCTCTGCGTCTGCTCTTGTTTCTGTCCCTCGGCCAAACTTGTGCACCCACTTGCCGTGGACGTGTAGGAAGCATCCAGCTTGATACATCTGAAACTGAACTGGTTTATACTCAAAGCCTACTTCCCCCAAAGTCTCCTTCATGCTCGGTTCCTTCACACTCAGCCTTAAACCCTCACAGTCATTGGTCATGAGGCCCACGTCCCATTCATGGAAACACCCCCATGGCTGTGCCTTCAAACCATGGTGAGAGCCTGCCCACTTCCCACCACCTCTGCTGCCACATCCCAGCAAGGGTCCTACCCGCCCTCTGCCACCCTCCCCTCATTCTCACACAGCGCCAGTGACCAGGCAGAAGCCCCTGTGAGCCCCTGTCCTGCCCACACAGGAGTCTCCAGAGCCCATACCTGTCACTCACACATGTGACTGTCTGGAAGCTGTTCAACCTCACTGCTCATGCTCCCTCCGTCCCCTCTCTCCTGCAAACTGTCCTGTGCACAGGCCCACTCAGGCCTCTGTCCTTGGTTGTTTCTCTCCGTGACGTTCTTTCCAGATACCCAGTGGCTCCCTCATTTGTTCAAGTGCCTCCTCATAAGCCACATCCCAAGTACACTTCCCTGACCACCTGCTCGAGATTGCTGCCCACCCACACAACTCAGAGAATGTGCTATTCCTTCCTTCTTCCTTTGTTTCCCTGGTGCTTATCATCTTCCAACATCCTGTATAATTGGCTCTTTACATTACTATGGGCATAGTTTCTCGTCTTCAGCTGGATTTTTGACTCTATGAGGGCAAACATTTTTGTGTATTTTGTTCATCATTTCCAGTGCCAAGGGCAAGGTCTATTTGTTGAATGAATGAATTCCAAATGTTATATTAATTTTACCTCTTTTGTAATGAAATGTAGAGTCAATATAATTTTAAGATATGAAAATCTTACATTGTTAAAATATTCCAGGACTCACTCAAAAAGTTTTTATTTTGCTGATTTTTATATAACTCTTCCCATGTGATTTGCATATTCAAAGACGTTATTTGCTCCCTTAAAACCTATGATGAGTGACCGTGATGGGATGTATCACATCTTTTGACAAATTAGCTAATTCTTCTGTAAATATTACTTATGGAACTAGTTTTGAGGAGTCACAGTTCAGGATGTTCATATTAATAAGGAAACTTATTTTAGGTATCAGCCATTTAATGATAATCTTGCCCAGTTCCAAAAAGGAAACATGAGAACATGTGTGCATAGAGAGGACACGGTAACAGAGAATCTTCCTTATTACACGGATTCTCTAAATGTCTCTACTTCCCCATCAAATGATTATATATAGCTTTTTTCTTCCTTCAAAAATGGATCTCCAAGACACATGGAACAGGCCAGATTTTGTTGATGAGGACTGAAATCAACTGAAGAGCTGCTAAGACCAGCAGCTCTAAAAAATGCAAACCCACACCATTTCTGAAACTCATTGTATATGTCAGTGTCGTCTAGAGAAACAGAACCAGTGGGATGTGTGTGTGTGTGTGTGTGTGTGTGTGTGTGTGTGTAGAGGGAGGGAGGGAAGAAGGGAGAGAAGGAGAAGGAGGGAAGGAAGGGACGGAGGGAGGGAGATTTATTATAAGGAATGGACTCGCCTGGTTTGAGCCTGTCAAGTCCTGAGATCCGCAGCAGACATGCTGGAAACACAGGGAAGCCGATGGTATAAATTCTAGTCTGAAGTCTGGAAGGCTCCCAACTCAGAAAGAGTCAGTACTTCAGCTCAGGCCCAAAAAGAGGAACAAAACTGATGTCCTAGTTCAAATCATTCAGGCAGGGGGAGCTTCTCATTTGTGGAAAGTCCAGCCTTTTTGTCCAATTCAGTCCTTCAACTCATTGTGCAAGGTCCACCCGCATTAGGGAGGGCAGTCTGCTTTGCTCTGGCCGTGCATGCACGTGTTAATCTCATCCAGACACATCCTCTTAGAAATGGCTGGGAACCCCAGGGCCCAGTCAAGTTGCCACACAAAATTCCACTCCCACTTACTTTGTGTTATTTCCTTACTCTCTTATTTCATTAGGTTATGGACTATTTAGGACACCCTTCTATGGCATATTACAATTTTGAGTAAAAGGAAGTTTTCATTTTGTTTTATTTTTCATAGAGGTGATATTTGATATTCCTTTAGTCCTTGTGCAAAGTAAATGTCGCTTTAAAAGTACTTTATTCTGGCAATCATTGTGAAAATTTAATACTACAATAATCATTTTCCTTATCTTTTTCAGCCCTCTGTGGAGGTTACATCCATGGAAAGAGTGGGACAGTCCTTTCTCCTGGGTTTCCAGATTTTTACCCAAACTCCCTAAACTGCACATGGACCATTGAAGTGTCTCATGGAAAGGGTAAGGGTATTGCACAGACTTTATATGTACAGTATAATAATCAAGGGGCAAACGTGAGGGTAGAGAAAAAAGTATGCACGCGTGAACAAGTAAGTTAACTCATTTCTTCACATATATTTTAACTGTTTATTTGGATGTTTTATATCATTTTAGAAGAAAAATGGTCTAAAATGATTGATGTTACCATAAAAGTAGATTCCTTGTTTTACATTGAATTAGGTAACTTGGATATATGCAAGTAGGCGTGCTTGAATATATCCTTGAAAATTAGGTATGATGCTTGAAAAGTAGGTATGATGGTAAGGAAAAGAGATAAAACACAAGTACCAATTAAATCGGAGGAAATAAGAAATTATCTAAAGTTCTCATTTCCATGGTGATAAATCTAGGATAACTTTTTTAAAAATATTTTATTTATTTATTTGAGCATGAGCAGGGGGAGGGGCAGAGGAAGAGATAATCCCAGGCAGACTCCACACTAAACAGGGAGCCTGAAATGGGGCTTGATCTCGGGACCCCAAGATCATGACCTGAGCCAAAAGCAGGCACCCAACTGACTGAGCCACCCAGGTGCCCCTGGGATAATATTTTATACTTGCCTTGGTTCAAAATTTACTCAGTACTATTACACATAACAGATCATTTATCTTCGTCATCCAGTGATGATTTACGGAGCAGATTTTATTATCTTCATTTTATAGGTAACTATAGTGAAGGCCAGAAAGTCGGCAATTTGTGCAAGAAATGTAGTTCATAAATACTGGATATAGCATTGTACCCTGGGTCTTTTCTGTAGGACCAAATCTATCATTCCATAGTATGAAACTCTGATCACATAAATATCATGGACACACTGGCTTCACACTTAGCTTTGAACTCAACTCTGAACTCAACCTGCTTTTAAATGGACATATTAGATTATATACCCTGTATTACACTATGCTAGCATGTATCATGAATGCATGTTAAGAATTTCCTTGGGGTGGCTGGGTGGCTCAGTCAGTTAAGCATCCCATTCTTGATCCTGGTGCAGGTCATGATCTCAGGGTCATGAGATCGAGCCCCACATTAGGCTCAAGGCTCAGCTTAAGATTCTCTCTCACCCTGTGTCTGCCCCTCCCCACCACTCCTGCTTGTCTGCTCACTTTCTCTTAAAAAACAAAATGGAAAAAGTTCCTTGAAGGAAATTAAGAATAAAGAAGAAACAAATTGTGAGTGACCAAGAATTTGTCATAAAAATTAGTATTTTTATTTAAAAGGAACTATTTGTAGTTAATTTTATTATTAGTAGTGTAGGAAACCACAATACTTTGTTGGTGTGGCTAATATGAGCACATGTGTGTAAGAGGAACATAAAACTGTGATCTCAAAGAATTCTTCCCCTAGTTGTAGAAGTTTATAGGCTAGACATCCAACCTAAGATTTCATAAAGGATACTTGTTAAATATAAACAGCAAAATTATCTGGTCCTTTATTCCTCTAGGATAAGTGCTTTCCTGGTGACCCTTCCCACGTGTGGTGCACCGTAAACACCCCAGCGTGCTGTACTTGGGCGTCTGTGTCAGACTCAGGATCTGTGTCCTTCTCTGTCCCTACAGTCCTAATGTTGAATCTATAATTGTACCTGTACTTACATATACTTATTCGTTATTTTGGCTACTTATCCTCTTCTTTCATTTCTAAATACATTCTATCCATTCCCTGTATTTTCCTTTGAAACTTCAAAGTGAAGTTTGCATATTAAGATCGTACTTGGATTCAAGAGTCTGGTGTCTCTAAGCCTAGAATAAAATATTTTCCCTCAACTGTTTACTGATCTCTCTCCCTCCCTCCCTTCCCTCTCTGGCTCTCTCTTGCCCTCTCCCCCTGTCCGTGCTTCTCAGGTGTTCAGATGATGTTTCATACCTTCCACCTCGAGAGCTCCCACGACTACTTACTGATCACGGAGGATGGGAGTTTCTCTGAGCCCGTGGCCAGACTCACGGGCTCTGTCCTGCCGCACACTATTAAGGCAGGTTTGTTCGGAAACTTCACCGCCCAGCTTCGGTTCATATCAGACTTTTCCATTTCCTACGAGGGCTTCAACATCACATTTTCAGGTACGTTGTTCTTGTCAGTGGTGTCTCTGCTCAGGCGAGGAGAGACCCTTTCGTGGGAGCGTGTGTGTGCACGTCCATGTGTGTGTTGTGTCTGAGCAGCGGTGAGCCTTAGCTGGTGGGCAGAGGAGGCTGAACCTCCTGGAAGAAGTATGAGAAGACACCTACCCAGCGGCCACAAAAGGACACTCCGCAAATTCTCATTCCTGCAAAACTGTCAATATCACTAAGTTCTCCTGAGAAACCCTTCTCACTCACGTCTCCTCATCAATTCTATCAAAATTTCTGGGCCAACTGTCCTCGCTGGGAAAGTCTCAGGGGAAGCTGGCACCTGAGGATGTTGGCTCCTGCCCTCCAGTGGAGGCCAGTGCTTGTCTGGAGAACCACCTCGAGAGTGAAAAAGCAAAAGAAGGGTGAGCACACACCGCTGAGAACGAGCTTTTCCTTCGCTCCAATGCAGTCGTGCACACAGACAGCCATCTTCCAAAACGGTGTACCATGTTTAATTATGATACTTACATCGTATTTGTGCAGGGCTTCTGTTGTCTCAAACACTCTGCCCAGGCTAGATTGCTCACCGTGAATGGTGCCGTGCGTGGTATCACCGTGTTTTCATGGACGAGGGGAAACGACGCACACTTAAAAAACGGTCGGCCATGAACGAGATGCACTTAATCACGTGAGCCGTGTTTAGTGACCGGATGATGGTCAGAGCCCTGCAAAAACAGATAGAGCCCTCACCGTCACAAAGGGGCTCCTGTTCTAGGATTCTGAGGGGTGTAAGCAGCTGCATAAATTTGCATTTCTGCATATGATGCTTTGAAAAGAAGAGCGTTCTTTCAGCTTCGCTCCTCACAGCCCAGAGCTGATGCTGTTTTTGTAAGGTAGTACCTGAGTCCCATAATCACAAGTGATTTCTTCTACTTTGAAGCTCCCATCAATTCCTTAATGACCTCTGATGCCACTTACAAGATCCTTTGTCCCAATAGAGGAGTTTTTATCTGATCTCCTGTTGTAACGCTGAAATGCTTTCGCAAAGACTTTCTGTGCTTTCCACCTTTCCACCAGCGGCAGGTGTATTTCCTGTGACTTACACACAGTAGGAAGCTAATAATCACTTCTCTGTATTGCATGATCGTTAGCAACGTAGGCATTGAAGTGCTGTCTTAAAGAAAAAGACTTCTTGGAGATTTTAAGATGCTCTGGACTATTCTATACTCCCTCTAATTACGACCAATTGCCATGTATCTTTATCTGACTTTGTTGATTTTTCCTGGCATTTCACTGCACTAGTGGAACTCTTGGGACGAGCTCAGATGACTTGATTTCTTGGAAATTTGCCGTAATCAAGGGTAATCATGAAATTGCCTGCTCTATGCAACAAAGACTTAAATCTTCCTAACACTAATGCCTAATGCCTCTATATAGTCTTTCCTGGTGGATCTCAGTTAGGGGCACTGTGAGAATGTCGTTCCCTCTGTTCTCACTTTCATCAAGATCCAAACTGAAGTTACCCAGAACACTTTAAAAGAAAGGAAGTGGCCTCGATGCAAGTCTGTGAATCCCTTCCCTAGATGTTTCTCAGGAGTCGGTGTTGTTCCCACCATCTGTTTCTTAAATCCATTGCTCCCAGCACAGAGCGGACAGTAAGTCTTTGGATTACTGAAGGTCAGAATTCAAGTCTAGAGCTGACTTCTTGCACAAGCTCCCTAAACAAACAGACAAGCAAACAGGCAAGACGAAACACACTTCTCTGGGTCTTTGAAGCTTTTTGAAATGGTTTTAAAAGATTTTAAAACATTGGGGCACCTGGGTGGCTGAGTCTGTTAAGCACCCAACTCTCCATCTCAGCTCTGGTCTTGATCTCAGGTCCTGAGTTCGAGGCCTGTGTCAGGCTCCATGCTGGAATTTAAGAAAAGATTTAAGAAATATTTAAGAAAATCTTAAAAACATTTAAAAAAAAAAATAATGGGGCAACAGTTGGGAACATGTGGAATGATTCATTCGCACACACCCAATGGAAGAAGGATTTCTAAAGCCTGCAGAAGGGATCACCTTATTATCCAGGCTGTGTCACAGGCAAGCTCAGTCTGAAAAGAAAGACACACCTGGGAGGACACAGCCAGTGCTGAGGTGAACTTGCTGTCCCGATGCGCTGATGTGTGATTTCATTTGCAAGGATTTGGCCTTGACACTGGTCGCCGACGATTGCCAGCGACACCAATACAATGGAGTTTATTTCTTTAAGTGTCCAAATAGGCAGCAAGTTTATCATGCAATTGAAGAGTTTTCCCTTCTGGGGACATTTCAGATGTTTGCCTAAAATCAGTATGGTTTTATGTCTGTTTTTCACCAGCTGGTCTGGTTTACTTCTGTCTTCTCTAGAAGGTTTTATCCGAGCAGCATTTCCCTCATCATGAGACAGCTCACAGAACAAAGAGAACCATGTATAAGTTCTGGAGGAGTTTGAAGAAATGTATTTATGTACCTGTTTAATAACAGCCATTGTTTATTCTTGCTAACTACTCTTTGAGTATTTCCTCAATTTCCCACAAACGGAATCTGTCTCTTCATGTCTCAGAGTATGACTTGGAGCCTTGCGATGATCCTGGTGTCCCTGCCTTCAGCCGGAGAATCGGTTTTCACTTCGGAGTCGGGGACTCTCTGACCTTTTCCTGCTTCCCAGGGTATCGCTTGGAAGGCGCAAGGAAGCTTACGTGCCTGGGTGGGGGCCGCCGTGTGTGGAGCGCGCCTCTGCCAAGGTGTGTGGGTAGGTGGTCACACGCTTTCATTCATTCATCCAGTGGGGGCGGCGCGTGCTGGAGTCAGGACGCAGGGCCGGTTTGGCCAGGAAGGCGGGCGGGGGTTGGCGTGCCAGACAGCAATGGGCACCCTGGTGCCCTGGGGACCTGAGCCCCTCTGGACTGTACTCCCCTTGTGGATACAGTCATCTCTCTAGTCTCCCGCCTCAAGAAGGGTGAATCTAGAGCTCGTGCCAAGCATGTTTATGAAGGAAAAGTGGACATGTAGCCAAAAATAATCTGGAACAAAAGGAAAGGTAAAAGCGGGAAGCCAGGCTGCGTTCACACAATCGTTGGCAGTTCTATCACTTAAGAGCAGTGAGTGTCTCCCGGGATGATGATGGTGACAGTTTCAAAGACTAGTTTTGTTGTTCTCACTGTTCCGTTCGGCTCTCTGGTTGGGTGACCGTGGCTTGCTGCTGCCACGTGGGCATTGTACAAGTCTCAGGGCTGAGTTGGCCTCTGCAGTGCGTTCTGGAAGCATTCAGGAGGGTTCCAGAAACAGGCGTCTTTAGTCTGTACTTTGAAACGAGGTGCTGTGTTAACACAGTGGGTTCTGGAGGTCGGTTCGGTGGGGCTCCACTTCCTGCTAGTCTGGGAATGAGCTAGCATAAGGCACGGAGCAGAGCAGAGCTGTGTGGACAGGCCTCACTAAGTACGGGATGCCTCCTGCTCGTCTAGGGTCTGGTTATCCCCAAAGACAATGTCGACACCCGCCTCTCGGCCGTGTTGCTGCTTGTGAAGGGTTGACAGTCTGTTCTTTCAAGTTACAGAAAACGGCCTAATGCCATCTGGAGATGTCGCCACAGCCCGCTTTAGCTCTGAGCCTTCTGAGTCACGGGGCTCCGTGATGCATCCTGCTCTAGTCCTCCCGGTCATACAATACATGCAGGCGGCCAAGTCGTACAGACAAGAAGATTTCATACAACTACCAGATTGTAACTCAGTGAAACCCATTTCTCTCTTCAATTACCAGCATGGTTTAGGGATATTATTAATTTAACTGGTGACACCATCTTTTCGTGTCTTAATGATAGTCCCACAGTCAAGACTTCCTTTACAAAGAAATTACACAGGTGAACATGAATCAAATCATCTTCCTCTCTCACCAGGGCACATGTCTTTCAACGTCTGTCATCTTGCTTTCTCCTAAAATAGTGGTTCTCACCTTTTTGGGTTTATGATTTTTTTTCTTTTTTCTTTTTCTTTTTTTTTTAAAGATTTTATTTATTTATTTGACAGACAGAGGTCACAAGTAGGCAGAGAAGCAGGCAGAGAGAGAGGAGGAAGCAGGCTCTCCACTGAGCAGAGAGCCCGATGCGGGGCTCGATCCCAGGACCCTGAGATCATGACCTGAGCGGAAGGCAGAGGCTTAAACCCACTGAGCCACCCAGGTGCCCTGGGTTTATGATTTTTAATTGAGACTTGGATATCATTTTTGAACAGGGTCTCAAGAAAAAGAGATACTTTGTACATGATCCTAGGAATTCCTGGAGTTGCCTAGAATCCACGTTTCTCAAAACTACAATTATTGAACAAGACAGTTTAAGATCTGCATGAAACTCCTGACCCAATGAAATCAAGGCTTTGTTCCACACACATAACGTTCAGTAGTTTACTGATTATCATATTCTGTTCCCAGTTTCTCTGTTTTATATAGATTCATCATCTGTACACTGTCACTCTTGTTACTGGAGTTTTTACATTGTCCAAAATATAAAATAATGATAAACAATTGATATCCGTTGAGCCTAATTCTGGATGCCGCGCTGCTCTGCGCTCTTTACACATATTGACTCATTTAATTCCCTGGAACTAATGAGGTAGGCATTGTAGCTGTCCCTTCCGTTGTACTGATTAGGACACTAAGAGGCAAAGGGTCTAGGACCTTTGCCACGGCAGGGAGTTCCAGATCTGAAAGCAGGCTTCTCCCCACTGCTCTGCATGGGGACAACACACGGGGGCCTGGCTGTGCCCTTCCCATATTTAGCCTCTTGTATTTTTCCCCAGTGTTTCCTGAATTTCCTTCCAGCCTATCTGGCTACAACGTTCCTAGAAATAAACATGTTCCTCTTGGCGGCAACACCCTGGCGGACCCACGAGGTAACTCGGACTGGTCCATATTTCTTCTTTCCTCTCAGTCTCCACGTGTGATTAGTTGTTGTTTGAAGGAGTCTGTGTCCCACTTGGTTCTCGAGTCAGTGTTCCTTGCCCATTCTGTCTGCTCCAGCCCTGGGAACATTCTGCCAGGCTCCA
This sequence comes from Enhydra lutris kenyoni, assembly GCF_002288905.1. NCBI lineage: Eukaryota > Metazoa > Chordata > Mammalia > Carnivora > Mustelidae > Enhydra > Enhydra lutris. The sequence continues at coordinate 2,975,188 of NW_019154095.1, read as the reverse complement.
GGACGGAGCTCCGGAGGGATCCATCCAAATCCAAGCCCCACCATCTTCCCCCTTAGGAGAACCTACCAATTAGCCCCCCGTAATATTCAGAACTGGCACCACTGCGATTCTGTGGTGGCCGCACAAGGCTCATTACTCATCGGGGAGACTCCCCGGTTCCCTGCACAATCCAGTCTGGTCCTGAAGCCAGAGCATGGGAAGTCTGCCCAGGCTCATGGTCACCATAGTTCTCTGTCCCTCTGTGTCTCTGTCCGTGCTGCCCCCTCACTGCCTAGCGCACATCCCGCTTTCCTGTCAGGCTGGCGCTTCCTCATTGTTTGAACTCATCTTACATGTGGTGTAAGCTGTCTCTCCCTCGTCACCTACTGGCTGAAGGGGGGCCTCCCTAATAACAGCGGGACTCCATTAACGTTCCTCCACGTTTCTGTCTCCTATTAGGCTGAACTTTACAGTGGGGGCTACCTGATCCCCCAAATCCAGCTCTGTGCCTTATTTCATAGGTGCTTGTCAACGCTAAAGATTCCTTCCCTCCAAACCTTCTCTCTTGATCTCAACATTTTGATTCTATGCCTGTGTTTCTTCTTTTAAAATCACAGAAATAAGAGTGATCAATCCATAGCCAAAAGTTGCAAATCCATTCCAGAAATCACAAGTGACACGGGAAGAATGTCTACTGAATGACGAACATGCAATTTTGTTTTTCCCTAATAAGCATCTCATCTGAAGTAGAATTTCTAATGAACACCTAAATTAAAAACTATTTTTCTCTTCATCAATTCCCTCAAAATTCAAGAGAAATGATCTTTTTGCTTGCATTTATTCATTTTAGGGCTATTTCCACCTAATTATTTATTTAGGATACTGGAAATAACATCATTCTGCGCTCCACATGCATAACAAAATGTGCAAGCCCTTTCTTGTGCCCCCTTTTATATTACATTATGTGCATATCATTCAATATATGTCTTTTTTTCCTTACAAGTTAAAGAAAAAGGTACTCAATTGGTCTAAGTAAAAATGAAGGTTTACTGGCAGTATGACTAAATAATCATAAATTGGGACAGCGTCAGGGGAGGTTTGATCAAGGACTTGACTTTGTGACTGAGGCCTTGTTATCTGTGTTATCTCTCCTGTTATCTGTCAACCTGGGTGCTGGCTTTATCCTCAGGCTCCACGTGGCCCTGGGGAAGCACTGGGCAGCAACTTGCTCTCCCCAGGGGGCTTCCTCAGACCAGGCTCTTACATCAGCATATAGTGCTGCAATGCCAACATCACGCTGTCCAGTGAAATGGCTTTCCCAGGATGGCTTCTGGGTAATAGCTGGATTGCCTCAGATTGGCCGAAATCGAGTCACGTGCCTGTTTCTGACCAATCACTAACCAGGACAGTTTTGGTTATCTTAGGATATTTAGGGACCAACATGCATAGGTGTTGAAGAATGAGGAAAAGCACATATTTTATGATATTTGTGATATTTTGTGACAGCCTGTTGGGGAAAAAAAAAAAACAAAACCTAGACAGAAGAGAGCAGACATGATTCAAATGGGTATCTACTAGAATTCCCTAATCTAATGTTGCATCTATGAACAGTTTTGAGCACAAAATTTTCTCAGGCAGAGTGTGATAAGCCTTTATTTCTTCATCTGATCAATTACCAAATAATATCTGCTCAGAGAATTAAAAAAAAAAATCAATGAAAGCAAGAGTTATCCTGTTGTGGAATATCTGCATTAATTCTATTTTTTAGACAAAGTAGAGTGTCCTTGGATGGAATAAAATGGGGGAAAATTGACAGTGTTAGCGTAAATTGTATAATGGATTACAAATATTTCAGAGAGCATAGGAGAACAACATAGCTTGCCTGTATTTTGATAAACTAAATTTAACTCTAAATCTTTTGACCAATTCTATCTAAATATTATATTCCTATGCCAACCAGTCTATTGTTTCCATTTATTTCTTTAATTCTTAGTTTAAAACTTTGAAACAAAATTAAAAACTGAAACTAATCTCTGTTGAGTCTTAAAAGTTAACTCAATGATAGAATTAAATTAAGGAAATAAAGGTTCATAGGATAATAAATAGATTAAAATTTGGATCAGCATTATATGCAACTCATATTTTTTTGTAAAAATAAGATTGCGCATTTAAAAAAAATATATATATAATAGAGTTCATGTTTGCAGACTCTATAAACAATAAAACTTCATATACATAGTCATATATACATATATATGTGTGTGTGTGTGTATATGTATAATGATTCCATTTACTGATTTGTTTTTATTTAAGAACCAAAATATTGTTGGTTTGAAGTAGAAAGGAAGTAGGTTTTCTGCCTCCCTTTCATAGTCAAACTACTTTCAATGTCTGTGCTCTTCAAACAATTCTCTCAAAGCATATATACATGTGTTAATTAATGTAAAATAATCAACTTACAATTTCAAAATGTTCTCAAAGACCCCCACTGCAATTTCCACAAAACTTGAATAACCACCACCAAACACCTTCATATCCAGCCACTTTGTTAAGAAAGTCCGCTCCCTGTGGCGTGGGAGACACTGGACTTCCTCACCTCTACTTAAGGGCAAGTCGGGCAAAGAGACTTGAATCCCCAAGCTTCTTATGTGCATAAGGAGCACAGACTCTGCTGTGGGCAGTGGCCTTCCAGCCTCCAGAGCTGTGAGGAGTCCTTGCCTGTCATTCAAGCCCTGGCTAAGGTGTTGGGTTGGGGTAGCCTGAGCTGAATAAGGTTGGCCTCACAGGTAGATACTTCTCACAGAATTTATGGAAAATCAATTGGCTCCTTTCTATTATGTTAATTTATTTTTAATTAGTTCATTTCCTTTACGAAACTCTAAATGACAATCCGATTTTAATTATATTTTCAGTAGGTTCTTAATAAAAAGAACCAATGATTCATCTGAAGGAAAATGATATCCATTCATCTTAAAGTAATTTTAAATGGATTATTGAAAGAACTTAAAATTGATACATTTAATTGCTCCAGTAATGGAGATTAACAATAGATTCTTTCAACCATGTTCACATATTTTTGAAATTCTAACGATTTAAATTTTGTAATATTCTGACCTCTGGCTTTTTACGGTTAGTGTCTTATTTTCCTTAATTATTTCCTATGGGATAGGGTCCCAGGGTTTAGTGGGGAGAGAGCCATGACATTTTATTTGCTCTGCCATTACTTACTTTGATTTTCCAGGGTGTCGGTCTGGATCAGGAAATCTAGAATTTGCGTTACAAGGCCACCCTCACAACACTGCCTCCTTTCTGTTTTATTCTAGAGTCTTTAAGTCTCATTGCTTTCTCTTAGGCCATTTCTTCTTCCCCAAAGTGCCCTTCCTCAGGACACCCATGTGCTCCGCACTGTTCAGAGCCTCTGACCTTGGTTCCATGAAGCCGACACAGTCCCGGGGATCTGGCCAAGTCTGTTTGCAGCCAGACTGCCCACAGTTGTCTTAGATGACCCCTACCTCATTCATGTCCATGAACCCCATAAACAGCCTGTCTGTCTCACACCCAGACTGTCCATGTGTTCTAGCGCCATGTCCCCACCCGCGTCTCTCACTAGACCTTTGCTGTTGCCAACCGTGTTACAGCACCAAATTGAATAATGAACCAAGGCTCTCAAAATAAAAAGGCAAATCACGTTCCACCTTTAAGATGTCATGTTTTCTTATTGGTCTTGACATAAAAATCAGAAAACAATAGCAACGTCCACACGTGTTCACTGCAATAGTGTCAACCAAAACACACAACATTGAAACTTGAAGAAAAAGGTAAAAGTCATGTTTTAAAGAGGAAAAAAAATATGATTATATGACAGTCTGTTTGAAAGTCTTTGAAGAATGTAAAACAATACAAGTATATATAAAAATAGTTCATTGTACGTAAATATATAAAATGAAACACTGCCCTGAAATAGATTTTTAAAATATTAAGATACCAAGTTTGTATGTTCTACTGTCAATTTCATACCCTCAGAGAAAAACTCACTTGAAAGACCGTCTTTAGGTGCTACACCGAACTCCTCTAGAGAAATGAAAGTCTGTCCCTGGCCATGTTGATTTCGATTCAGTTACAGATGTATATAAAATAAAGGAATTATTGTTGGATGTTTGCTTAGAAATTTCCCTCGTGTCTTGGGCGGAGAAACAGTTGCTCTGAAACTAGGGGGATGTTATTTTTCAGGGGGAGGAAGAAGTGACATGCAGGAGTGTGGTGGTGTCGGCCTCCGCGCCGTCTTTCAACAACCTCGCTCGTCTGCAAAGGGTTACCAGTCCCCACGGCCAAGTAATTCCTCCCATCTGTTATCCTCGTAGAGTGCACTTAATTTGCACCACTTATATATCTGCCTTAAAACAACATTCCAGCATCCAAATCCTAATAAAAGGATATGCAGGCGGAGCTCCTGGGTGGCTCAGTTGGTTAGGCGTCTCTCGATCTCAGCTCAGGTCTTGATCTCAGGGTCCTGAGTTCAAGCCTTACATTGGGCTCCATGCTGGGTGTGGAGCCTTCTATAAAAGATATGTAAAATTATAAAATTATATCTTTAGATTTAATAGTTTTTTTTCCCTTCTCATGTCTCAAATGCCAAAGTGCCCTTTCTAGTCCTCCCTTATCATGTGAAACAAGTACATGTGTGGTTAATGTCTTAAATGCTAATGTGAAAACAAATACCTCCACTTAATTGATCACCTGTTGCTCCAAATAAAAGTCTCTACAGATATACTCCTATCTATGGCCAATCCATGCCATCTAAGTGTCACTGTGGCTCATAATTAATACTACTATGAATAATTAACTGTGAAGTGTTTCATCATTAATTAGGATAAGAAAAGGGCATGATTCTATTCGTAAGTACAGAGAGTTTATATCAAATCAATAATTGATCTGCACTAGTTGTGTGACCTTGGGGAAAGCCCCTGGTTTTCAAACCATTCTGTTTCCGTTTCCTCACCTATATAACGCAGTTATGTGAACCTGTTAGACAAGGTTACCATGAGGATTCCATGGGTCCCTGTAGATGAAGAACTTAAAAAAAGCGTGTGATACACACTACAGGTATTAGAATCCACACATCAGCCTTGTCATGATAGAGTGTCACCTTTGAAAAATGGTACTTCTGCCAAGTCTGTCTGATTCCCCATGTGGCAGATCTGTGGAGGGAAAGAGAAGAGCAGAAGCATAGTGATGTGAGACCAAAGAAAGGGTTTCCAGCCGTAGTGAGCACAAGAGAACAAACCCTGCTCGCCACAAATGCGGAGCCCCAGAAAGAGCTAGTAGTTGGAGACAGCAACGCAGCCCTGCCTTGAGGGATGGGTGAAACCCAGCCAGTCGATTCTCCTGGGCTTTGCTTTCCTCCTGGAATGCCCCCGAAGACAAGCTACGACTGCGCTTATATATCTCCACGGTTACCTGACAGTGGCAAAACTCTCATTCCACACTTTGGGTTCAAGACTTACCACTGTGTTCAATTAATTGCCCCTTCCGTGTTCCAACCCTCCCTCCGTCCTCCTGACCTCATTCAGTCAAGAAGGAAGACCACGGCCTCTCCTGATGACCAGATGGTGACCGGAGGGGGGGGGGGCCAGGACCCTCATTATCCTGTTCACCTCCAGTCCACGCCCAGGGAGGTTTGACTCGGGACTGCCTGTATTAGCAGAGGACGTGCAACGCACACAGAGCTAATGGACTTGATACGTGTGAACACATGCTGAACCCGAGTACACCCAGCTGGTTATCACAGCCAGAAAAAGGGCTTCTTCAGATGTTCTCCTGAGACTAAAAATAATCTATTTGCCACTATATCAGTATTTTCCCATCTTCCACTGAAAGACTCCCCCCCCCAAATTTATAAAGTAATGGATAGAAGGACTTAAATTTGATTTTTGAGAGGCTCATTTTATTGATCACTGTCAGATTCAATTTTAAATAACAATTCTTGATATGTGTGACTAGGTTTTATATTCCAGTTATCAGAATTCAATTGAGTTTCTTTTTTTAATTCTTTGTAAGTCTGATACCTTTACCAAGTTTGAACCCCCCCCCCAACTATTCCATCCACAAAGCAGCCAAAGAAGGATACTCTACTTTGGTGTTTTCATGTTCTTTCTGTTTATTTTGAATTCTATGTTAAAAAAATCTTATTACTTTTAGAATTAAAAAAGACAAAAAGTATACAACAAGGCCCATGTATTATTACTATTTCCCAGGGGGATTACATACCCGAAATGCTTGTTGAATTTAACGTATAAACCCCACATGTCTTTGGGACGCCTGGGTGGCTCAGTCAGTTGAGCATCTGACTCTTGATCTGAGCTCAGGTCTTGATGTCTGGATCCTGAGCTCAAGCCCTGCATTGTGGACTGTGCTGGGCATGGACCCTACTTAAGGGAAAAAAAAATTTAAAAAAAAATATGACTTCCCACCATTCAGAGACCACGAAGGCACAGTGCTGAGACTGAACATCCATTTTCATATCCCGCATGAAAGATACACCACGTGCTTTCTCCCCATCTTTTTTCTTTTCTTAAAAAATTTTTAAAAGATTATTATAATTAAATATATATATATGATTATATGTAAATATAATAATACAAATATATCTATAGTTTTAAAAAATATTGTGAAACCCCACTTCCATTGTGTTGGGTCACCATTCTCCCCCACTGTCCAGCAAAGCCTACCTTTGTGTCTTCAGTTAAGGAGAGATAAGGGAGAGGTGAGCCGGAGCTCTTGTGTGTTTTCCTCCTTGAATTTCTCCCTACCCTTCTATGGGGGCCTTTATGAGACCCAAGTGCACAGAAGCTGATCTTAAATCTTAAATTTCTTCTGGCACGGAGGGTAGGGGATCATGCTGGAGGTGTGGCTGATTGTATTAATTGTTAGAAGAGGATGGAGATGTCAGAGAAAATCACAATTATGAAAATGGGTACACACACGATGTCCACCCAAGTTACAGAACACCGCACAAAACGAACACCTCTCACCCTCCCCACCCCCACTGCATATGTTCACTTTCCCACGTGACCATTATTCTTCACACTCATACTTACGTTGTTGATTTTTTAAAAAAAATCACTGCACTTGGAGCACTGGGTGTGGTGCTTAAACAATGCATTTTGGAACACTGAAAAAATAAAATTAAATTTTTTAAAAAATCACTGTACTTGGCACACAGTATGCCAATAAATTATTTGGTGCTGAATCCCATGGAGCTCTTTTAACTCACACACACACACACACACACACACATACAGAATCTCTGTTATTTTATGATCATTTTGGACTGATTGGATTTTAAAGCTCGAGAATTTCAGCTAAACTGTTCACTTTCAAGGTGAGCTGGGAGCTTAAGTGATTTTCTCTGAGTTGACAGAAAGTGGAGAGCTATGTTTATTTTTATTTTTTTACCTGGATTTAAGCTATTCTATGCAAGTTTGGATCTAGAAGTGAATGACCTTCTGCTTTCCTCAGGAGAAGGGGAGAAGAAGTTAACATGTACCTCCAACGAATGGTCTTTTGTTCTGGGACATAATGCAGACAGGCTCAGGGCTGTGACATAGGAGTGGTTTTCTCTATCATAGGTCGCCTTTCCACGTGTACAGGTTGATGCCACAAAATATGAAAGTCAGGAAATTACTTGGGTACAATGGATCCGTCACACTGGAATCGGTGGGGATGTTTCACGAGGTAGAAATGAGACGTGGAGAGGGTGGGCTGTGACTGCCCTGTGACACAGCCAGTGAGCTTGGGCAGTGACTTTATTCTAGATCTCTCCGTGCGATTGCAGGCTGCTTCCGTGGTGGGCAAGAGGTATTCTGTGAAAAGAAACAAGAAATCTTGGAAATGGACGAGTGGAGGATATTTCCTGTCTAGTTGGTAAATAGTTAAAAAAAAAAAGTCACGAATCTAAAGAACAATGTATTAATGAGAAAGAAACATACATTGAGATAGGAGAGGGCTGTCATGATTGTAGAATTGTTCTGTATTAAAATCAGTAATTCCACTTTTGAATTCTTTCTTTTCTAATGTCCTATTTATTTTAGCTGAATGTGGAGCAAGTGTCAAAGGAAATGAAGGAACGTTGCTGTCTCCAAATTTCCCATCGAATTATGATAATAACCACGAGTGTATCTATAAAATAGAGACGGAAGCCGGCAAGGGGATTCATCTCAGGGCGCAAAGCTTCCAACTGTTTGAAGGAGACATTCTAAAGGTAAAAAAAAGTCTTGAAGGGGACTCCATCTCTTCTCAAGGACCTGATTAAATAAGTGTCCATCTGTACACATAGAGATGTATACATGTTAACATACCGTTAAAGATACACAATGTTTCCAGCTTATTTACCCGGTTGGTCTGTGAAGGTGTTCCTCAGGGTCCGCAGCCCAGGCTCTGAGCCATCTTAGTCTGGAATTCTGGGTCGAACCTTTGTGAGCTACATGTCTTGGACACAGGATTTGATATTTGTGGTTTAGCTTCCTTGTGTGTAAAACATATGATGATACCTATCTTCGGAGGATGTTCTGAGGTTTGAATAGTACACTGTTGTAGATGTTTCTGGGACAGTGCCGAGCCCACGGTTGTAATTATTAAAGCTACATTGTCTGTAGTCATTCTCGATTTTTAAATGTGCTCACGACATCCAAAATGAGAAGGATTTAGATGTGATAGTGGAAGCAAGTTCAGCCACCATGCCTAGAGCACAAAGCAGCACTCACACGAAGAAGCCACACCAGGACGAGACACAATGTTAGTGGACGAGTCCGTGCTATGTTTACAGGACTCAGGGCTGTGCTTGGAATGGGACCAGAAGCAAGGGTTCTGTGCATAACAGGATACAAGTACCAGAGCCTCCAGAAGACCCTCTAGGGAGCAGGACCCAGCACACCTCCCACGCTGTAGATGGATTCCAGGAAGAAAAGGCAGGAGAAGAGGATTCTGGGGACATTCAGGTCTAGGTTTGGTCTATGAAACCCCAGCTCTAACTGGAAAGCCCCCATAGCTTCTAAACCTTCTGGTATAGTCCCCCACCTCTCCTATAACTTCAAGAAAACCGAGGCCCTTTCAGGGTCTGGGGCCAGGGAGGAGACATTTGGAGAGCAAGCACTCACCAAGAGGGGCATCCAACAAATGCCAGATACTACCTGATCTATCTCCCTGTGCGGTGCAGTGAGGAACAAGCAACTGGCCCAAGTCACACAACTGAGCTGTGCTGAGAGAGAGACACTTGTCCCTTCTCATCCCTTTGTGAAGTTCTTGGGTTTTCCACTTATGTTGACCTCTACATGGACTCACATGCCGACACCTCTCAAGGTCAGGGGAGTCCACGCAGCTTAAGCTGCGGGCAGTAGAAACAGATTCAAAGAGCCCCCAAAAGGGAAACATCAATAACCACCCCCATTTGTCATCCTTTTGCAACATGGTTAAAGAGGGACCCCTCCAGGACCCCATCTGACTTCATGAGCTTTTTCGTGCAAGCTCAAGAGATACTTAAAGCCTGGGGGGGAGGCTTCCTCCCTCCTAAGCCCAGCTCAACTAGTTCAGTGTCATCGTTGAGCAGAGTGGCTTTATTCTAGTCGTCCTTCTGTCGTAACCGTCCTTCCAAAACTCATGCTGACATCGTGAAGCTCTGTAATGAAGAAGTGATTTTCAGACAGGAAACTAGTACGTTCTCACTGATCTAAAAACAAACAAACACACAGACTTGTTTCGTAAGTAACCATTTTCTGAGTTCTTTGATAACCTTAAATTTAGAAGTCAGCAAGCCTTTAGAGAAAACTTTCAGGTAACAGTTAAGTGCAGTTGGTGCAGGTGAATGATTTGGAGATACTGCGCTTTGGAGGATATTACTGCCGTGGGAGGGGGGTGATGTTCATCCGTGATATCTGCAGTTTAAAGCTGCTGGTTATAACAAAAAGCAAAAACAAAAACCTGGCTTATCCCACTTAATGCAGAGAAACCATCAATCATCTGAAATACCTAAGTGTCTTGCGAGCATGTATTTTATTGAATATGAGAATAAATACCTCAGTGTTGAAAACAGTTCAAGTGGGATTGTCTTACTGTTTAGCTTCGGACGCTGTTCACGCTGTGTGATCCGATAAGAAAGACCAAAATTTTATAGACATATTCCCATGCACAAAAAGGTGCTGTTTTCTCGCTTCGTATGGAAAGAAAAATCGTGGAAAGGAAATATAGCTTGAATGAAAATGTCATGAAGGACTATGTAATGGAAAGTGAAGTGAACTTGGGATATTTGGGGTATGGCCACTGTCACACTAGGAAGGGCTCCTAGGTATCTTTAGCCTTGGGGCTGCAGGTCTCACCATGAGGTCTCCTAATTCTTGAGCATCTGCTAACGGGGCTAGTCTGCTTGGAGCTAAGCATTTGTGATGTAAATAGTTACAGTCCTGTATTAACATATGACTCAAGGAGCATTTTTCTAATACCTAAGAGGAAAGCTTTGATTCGGGGGGCATGTAGACCAGGGCATGTAAGTGACAGGCGGTATGCTGAACACTAATGACTTGTTCCTAATTTAATTGCAATTAAAAACCAAGCCTTCTGACTTCCAGTACTATCTGGGTTGACATGTGTGATCGAAGCAAAACTTGAATCCAGATTTCCACCTTGGGGGAGCTGAGAAAAGGAGGCTCGGTGTAGCGGGTGACTCCGTCCTCCTGACGTTTCCGCCGGCTCATTGCCAGACACGACTGAACTTTTTAGTGTTGTAGTTTGGAGGATGCTGGGAGCTGGCTGCGGTCCAAATGACCTTTGTCATCTGTGCCGAGCTCCCGGCCAAGCCCGCGGAGGTGACTCGGGACAACGCTTCAGATCTCCAAGGACAGAAATCACAGGAGTGTTTTCTTGCTCAAATGCTCCTCAGTTCTGTGGGTTTCTGCGGCTTGCAGAGAATTGTGTGGTACGTGGAGTGCTGTGAGACCTTTCCAGGAAGGCCTGGACATTTTCTTTCTGAGCCGGATTCCTCTGGGTTTAAAACTCATTAAAGTCTGGGTGTCACCGACCTTGTCCGGCGCATCCCCATATTAAGCCAGGCGGGCGATGCTCTTTCCAGAGCGCGCCAGTGGCTGGACGGATTGTAAGTCACCCGACTCCACTCTTCTAGCGTCTGCTGGTTTAACTGGGAAAATGAAGTGGCAACTTACGAAGTTGATTTTTCCAAACGCATTGTCTTCTTTTCGGATTCTGTATGTGTGTGAGTCTGTTGACAGGGGGTATGGTTATACACAGACTAGAAGCGAGCTAAGGGAAGACAAGTAAGAATTAATCCGTGTGAGAAGGAGGACAGTGGGGAACTAAATAGGTATTAAAGGAGTCTGCTGAGTCTTCCGTGCCCTTTATTTAATTAAAATTTTTTTAAATCAAGAAAAACGGGATGTTTTCCCATGTGGTACACATGCACGCTATCTTCCAGGAGTCCCTCGTCTGCACCAGTGTGGTTCCTTGCTATGAACTACTGCAGTAGTTCAACGAGGCGAACGGATTAACTATCCCACTACACGGTCTAGTCTTGATAGCTTCCTAGGGGCGTCGGGGACCCTCAGCGCTGAATCCTTCCTGAAAGCAAACACGGTCAAATCTGGCCTTAGCGGGAAGCACACACGGCCACGCCCTAAACTCACACAGCCCCCACTGAGGAAGTGTGACTGGTGGTCATCCACGCCCGGGGCGGTCTGCCGTGGGGAAACTCCGGGCACTGCCCAGAATGGCCCCTCCCTTGCCCCTCACGTCCGTCAGAAAGCGAGCCTGTCTAACTGCCTTCCAAATATTTGTGTAAGCATGCCTGCTCACAACCACCTAGGAAGGCAGAGTCAAGTACAACGTGTTTCAGAGCAAGGCCATGTGTGTCTGTGACACTATTACATGATGGGATTCTTTTATTTCAACTAATTCAAGACTCAAGTCGCCTCCAGCTCAAAGGCCGCAGAATGTGACTGGATCCCCACGTCCTGTCTTGTCTTGTATTACACTTGGGTAGGAGAGCGCAGGGAGAGAGGAGATATCTGGTGACTTACAGGATCGTTCAAAGACCACATCATCCCTAAAATAGCATAGGTCCCTTCAGGCTTGGGAAGTAGATTTTGAGGGAGGGGGACAGAGGGAAATAATGGAACCTCGGAAATGCAAATAAATATTTCTTTAATTTAAGTAAAATAGGAAGAATGCCCAAAGTGATCAGGGTAGAATGAAGGGACCACAAATGAGCTCTTTTCTCTTTAATGTGGACGGTAAAGGTAAAACTTAAAGGAAAAAGACAGTTTCTCAATGTCATGCATTTGGCTTTCACTGAACCGTCAGCCTTTCCCAAGTGCCACACAAAGTCACATCTTTGAAGATTTGGACGTCCTATTGGCATTGCTAACATACGAACGTGACGACTTCCCCGTAGGTGTACGACGGAAGAGACAGTTCGTCACGTCTGCTGGGAGCCTTCACCAAGAACGAGCTCATGGGGCTGGTCCTCAATAGCACATCTAACCACCTGTGGCTTGAGTTCAACACCAACGGGTCGGACACGGACCAGGGCTTCCAGCTCACCTATACAAGTAAGTAGCATAGGACAAAGCATTGCACTTCATTTTATTTTTTTGGGATGTGTCTATGCCTTAGCGCTTTTTTTTAATACTGATTTTTTCCCTCTTCTCTGGTCTCTCTACTGTGTTACGGATTGCTGTTTAATTCTTAATTGAGACATGTTTCCAGAAGTGATAGTTTGAGATTTATTGTCTTGGAAGTATTAATATTTTCATAAGATAATGGCTGTACCTGAAAAGAAAATGTCACGGCATTTAAAAGCTCCCGGGCTTAAAAGAAAATGCTGAGTATGATGTAGTGCACAATGACAGAGAGTCGTATATGTGTATCTGAAAGATTTAGACTGAATGTTTGATGTAATTAACAGGAATAGTCTTGGATCGCCTAACTATGTCAATACTTCACTATTATATCTATTTATCTATCAACATGATATATTAGCATCTATATATTATAGAACATAAACTGCATGTGTGTAACATATATAGTCACGGGTATGTATAAATACACATGTTCTATGTCATAATATAAAACAACCCTGTGTACCAAGCTCGCTCTTAGCACCACTGATGTCCTAAACATAAAAAATTCCAGTATTTGCCGAAGATAGCGGGTGCACAAACTGCTGGATCCAGGCTCTGGTCACAGGCACTGACTGAAGCAATGTCCTGTAGTGCCCCCTTAATAATGCACATCATTGTAGAAAAAAGGTGTCTGGAGATGAGTGTGGAGAAGACAAAAAAGGTATAAAATAAAGGAGGGAAAGAGATAGTGCTTTCAAAAACAGAAAAGTGCAATATCATCTCTGTTATCTCCTACATTTTTAGTTCCAAACAAGCAAAGTAAAATATGCAGCTCTGTGGTGTGGATCACTAATTAAAATGAAGTGATCAATGAACTAAAATGCTTAAAAGGTAGAAGACAGTCCAATCCTGCATTCATCTGATGTTTAAACATACTGATAATGCCAGCACCATGACAAAAAACATAAAATTTTGGATTTTTTTCAGCATGAAAGCGTATTAGTGATCATCGAGATTGATTTCTTTATTTGACAGATAAGCAAGCAGGAGGCTGGAAGTGATAGTAATTATCCAGACCCAGAGCTAATCCAGGTGCCTCAAAGGAAGATTAATCACCCCAAACCCCCTTGGTGGGAAAAATTACAGGGGACAGGCCCTAAGGCTTTAGACAAAAATAGAAGTAGAGACCTGACATCATGAGAAAACCTATTTTTCATCTTTGTGAAAATAACCGTTTACGAGATTCCATACACAGCAATATATGAATTATATGGTATGCAAAATAAATTAGTAGCAGATGGCATTCTAAAATCACTTTATAATTAGAATTTTAGTTTTCAGAATTTCACTTTGAAACATGTTTCAAAGAGGTCTTGTAAAACAAATCCTTTTGCTAACTTTCAGGAAAGACGTACACTGTTGTGATCTCCTTTTTCCTTTGGCTTTGAGTTCCCCGTCAGTACGTACGTGGTCTCTGTTCTGTTACTCAGAGGCGTTAATCCCCACTTCCAAGCTATTACACTCATCTTAGGGGCTTAGAGGAATATGGATACTTGAGAAGGAAACCAGTCTGGAAACTCTTTGATAACTTTCTGGGTTTATTGGAACTGAGGAGGAGTTCCAGGTACACTTGACTTGTTCCTGCGATTTTGCTGTTGCCTTAGCTTATCTGGAAAACTGTGCCTCGAATTACGGTTCATCTCCAGAGAGAAGAAAGCATTGGCCTGTGTGTTTCCCTGTCACTGGGCACATCCACGTCCTCATCCCCAATACCAACCAAGGTCTGGATGTAACTAAGCTCGATGGGACTCTTCCTCAGCTTCTCGCAGAAAAACTGTCATGCGAAGCTTCTGCTTTGTGTCCCATTTTGATCCTAGTCTTGGCTTTCTGTTTTCTCTCTGTTCCCAACTGGAGTAATTCTTCATTTATGAACTCTTGCCCCTATATTCTGTGGTTGTGCCGAAGATATCCAGAAGTAAGTTCATGCTTTCTGGAATTTCAAGCAAGGGGATTGATCATCAAGGAGGGAGTTCCTTTACTGTTTCCAGAATTCTGACTTGCCTTTTATTTTCCCAAAAAGTAGTTAAGAAGGTCCATGGGTCCTACAAACGTGTGGCCGGGTTGCAACGAGAAGGGGGCCTCCTCTGTGTATGACGCCCACCTTCCCTCATCACAAGCGGTTGGTTCCATGTGCTATTCTCAGCTCCCCGCAATGTCACACGGCTGTTGTGAGCCTATGTTTCTCCCTGGTAGCTGGCATAGCTCCAGGACCATTTGCTGCTTCCCTGTTTCTCTGGGTGACTTTAGGAAAGTTGGAATCTGTGGTCTGTGATCTATTTATGGACACTTTCTAATTATATGGACTTTTTTCCTTTTCTTTACTTTCTTGTAATCATTTATTTATTTATTTATTTTTACCTAGCAGCACAAACTTTCTGAGTTTTTCAGTAGACGAAATATTGGTGATGATTGGTATCTAGCTCTGAGTATAACTGAATTGACAGGAGTAATCATCTTTTCTGTGTGTTTTCCCTCTTTGCCTCTACCTACAAAAACACAGATGCTCCCTGGGTGCAATTTTTGCTTGCAAGATTGTCCTAGATCTGTAACATACTGCCAGATGGGAAAATATATTTGTAATACAGAATTGACAGTGCTGATGGCTATATAATCCTAATATTATTAACTTCCCATTGAATTCTTGGGTTTAAACACGAAGTAATTAAGTTTAAAAAATCCCAAGCTCCCACAATGTGATCGAATACCTGAATCAGATATTCATCCCTAAAAGACAGCTCGGAAATAATGAATGGTTATAAAATGTTTTGAGCCAATTATTAAAGCTTAAGACGAGGTAAAGACAGTTTCAGTTGACTTCCAAAGACTTTTCTAATTGCCTCTTGCTAGTTAATTGCATCACTTAAGGAAACATTCATATTCAAATGTTTCAATCCATAATTAATCTACACACATGAATGGATCAGAAAATGTCAACAGAAGGTAAATATATGCTTATCGAACATCCTAATGTTTTCGAAGTGCGTATACATGATACTCATATCTCCTTTAGTATTTATGGTGTACTTTTGCATACCTTCTGATTTTATCACCTTGGTAATTCTTGGTCCTGGTAAAGAGCTGTTTTTCCTCTTCTTCACCAGTTAGAAACTGAGTCTCCAAATCTTTGTATGGTTTGCTGAGGCTTTCGCATCTGGAAGAGCTATAGCTAGGACCCAAAATCAGGTCTTTTGACTGAAGCCCAGAACTTCAATTAAACTATGAATTAAGTTGATAAACTTAATTTTGCATATTTTAGATGATCCCTCCTTGTTGAGTAACACGTGTATTGCATGATATTTATATATGTAAGAGCACTGGCCAGGAGGAAAAGCCAGGCATCTTTGGGAGAACTTGGGATAAATACATTGTATCTTAGGTAGCTACTGGTTTCTGAGTAGTAGGTTACAGCAACACGCAACTGAAAAATATTTACCTCCATGACCAAAAACTCCTTTTTATTACAGATTTGTTTGTTTTCATAACAGATCATAGTCTTCTGACTCTATAATTAGGTCACATGGAGGCATAACCCATGAACTCTGAGATCAGGGACCACGGGTGTTCATACTTTATTGTCGTCTGCAGCTCACACAGATGTCTGATCTGTAAGACAAAAAGCTTCGATTGCATCATTGTTATTCCGGCTGTAATTCATGAAGCACTAAGATTCCACAGAGCTGTCTCAGGGCAATAAGGTTTTCACCTTACCTAAACTTACGCATTTTTGTTTTGCCTTCTCCTGGTGATTGAAAAACTCTTCAGATATCAGGAAAAGGTGGATTTAATGTTTTCTAATTATTTCAGCAACTTCTTTTACAGAAAAATAGTTCTGAATTTTTTTTAAATCCTATATTTGAATTCAGAATTCTTTAAAAAATATGTTGAATCTTTTTAGAGCTCCACAAGAATGTTCCCAGAAGAGTCTCTCTTTGGAAACATTTTAGCACACGACATACGGGGGATTTGGGATGGAAGCAGGCTTTCAGGATTGTACGCTCTTTGTTATTCAAACAAACCCTCTGTGACAATTCCAAAAATGTTCTCTCTGTAGTGAAATAACCATAGTTCAGACAAACATGTCTGGGCCGTCTGGGTGGACCCGTGTTCCAGTTAATCAATGACTCTGCCTTTGTATGGAACATTTAGCCCGATGCTGGGACGGAGTAGGCAAAGCCAGCATTCCCGTTCACAGTAAAGGGCTTAGGATAATCACACACGGGACTCATGATGCACCGGTCAATAGAACTGTGACTAAACAGTTGTATTCTCAACTAGAATGGGTCTTAGGTGTCGTTGTAGGAGTCAACTCTTGGCCCTGATTCACACTGATATTTTGGACCCTAAATATATTGTTATAATTGGCTCCGCATACAGTTCATCTTTATATTAATTTGTTCTTTTCCCCCAAATAAACTATGATAATAGATTCATATTAATGATAATATGTGATTTTTATATTTTAAGCCACGCACACAAATAGAATTTTCCAGAGAAACGAGAGATCACTGAAGGCTGGAATAACAGTAGAAGCCTCCAGAATGTTCTTTCCTTACTGCTAGACATCCTTTCTTCTTTCCTTAAGAGTAAGTTTAGATGCTGTTTCCCATATGAACATTATCCTGCTGTCCAGCTTCCCGAAGAAGAATCACTTGCTCTTTCCTTTATGTCTTTAATCTTATACTTTGTACATCTTTTGCTTTCACACCAGTAAAATGTGAGGTTCTCCAGGAGAGGAACCTTACCACCATCAATGCTATGTCACGTCTGCAGCCACTTAATCAGTGACGACTGCCGGCGCTGAGCTCAGTTGGTGTGGGAGAGGGTGTAAGGAGATGACCGTGACCTCTGTGTTCCTGAGCTAGGGAAGAGGAGAGTCGGAATAGAATGGAGGGTGTGTGACAAGGAGAAAAGTAGAACCGTGGTTGGCTGCAGGAATCTCATTATGGAAGTTTTTTAAAAACTAGGCAGAGGGATCCCTCAGCATCAAGGCAGAGCCACGAATGGTATCTGAGGAATGAGGTTGCGTGGGAGTCTGGGATGGCCGGACGGTGAGCTGACAGCGGCGTGGATTCCGGGTTTCGAGGTTTGCAGAGGCTGCAAATGGCGAGGTCGTGCTGTCAGCCAGCAGGTGTGGCTTGAGGAAGTGGAAAGGCTATGTGCTGGCATTTCCAATGATGCATAATGGGGCAGAGCAGGGACATTTAGTGCTAGTTAGAAATGGAGTAGTTTGATGGAATATGATACGTATCTTTTAAAAAAACTATAAAGAAGGGATGGCTTGGATGGTGTGTGGTGATTGGTACTCATGGATAGACCTTAAAACTGGAAGCTTCGCAGTGACCCCCCTCCCCAGATGTATCTGGCCAAGAAGCCTAAGGAAGTCGATGCTACGGTCCAAGTCCTCTGGGGGACCTGATGCTGTGTTGGAGACACACTGATTCGTCTTGCCTTGACCTGCTTCATTTCCGTTGTTACCAGGCAACGTTCTTGAGATTCCTGGGGGGTCAGCATGACTTCCCAGTAGAAAGAGAGTGGCTTATCTGTGTTGACATACAGATTCTGGTGCATGGACTGACTCCAGTCATTACTTGAAATCAGGCTATTGACATTCTGGCATTACAGTGCAATCCTATTAGCCTTCTCATGGCATCTGTTTTGGGTGCACGGACAAAACCAGCATCTGGTCCTGCAGAGTCATCATTCTGAGAGGCAGCCGGCTCATGTTCCTGGGCTACTTACCTTCCTGGCTATGACGAGCCTCATTTTGTTGCTTCAGACTTTTACAGAAGCCAGAGAGTGGGGAACCCCCCTTCAAAGATTGCTCTAAAGTGTCAAAGAGAAAGGAGCATGAGGAGAAGGGTGTGTGGGATCGATGAGGAAGCTCAGGTGGTCCAAGGGCCATTTCAAAGAGAGGGGGACAGTCGGGAAGTGAGCAGCCTGACCCACAGCACTGAGTACTAGTCCGTGTGGCCCTGTTGTACCAATTACTTTTACAAAGGAAAAAAACACACCAAGGCCTTACTCTGGAAGGTCCGTGCCTTCCAACACATCCTACAGTCGTGCGTGGTGGCTCCGAGAATAACAAAGCACATAGCCCGGACTCCAGGGACAGGCCCAGCTCCTGCGTCCCTGTCACTTGCAGAAGATCAGGTTCCACTGGGCTGTAGAGGAGTCAGGGGCCTTTCCTTCCTTCTGCTCCTCCGGGATCCTCCTGCCCCAGGACCGGATCGCTCAAGGCCAGCTAATTTCCATTGTTCACATTCCTAAAATCACTCCCCTGACCCCACCCTGAACTATCTGTTCAAATAGCACAGAGAGAAACCTCAAAGTCCCTCCACAACTGTTGTCTGCTGCAAAAGGTTGTGCCCCCAGCCGGCTGCCTGTTTCTACCGAACGGCCCCTCCATCGGCGTCCTCCTTGATGGTGACCCTCTACGGGTTCTGTTTGCCGGAGCCATGAAGACGCGGGAACGTTGGGGTTGACAACTGAGTCTAACTGAGGTCCTGTGTACCTTGCGGGTGAGAGAGCCAAGCCCAGTGCCGTGCGCTGCTGCAGCTGTCACGTTGGATTCACGCGCTTATCGGATCAAAATGGCACCGACATTACATACATTGTTCCAAGTGAGTGCGCAGCTCGGGCTGGGGATGGGTTCTCAAGGCTGATGAGGAAACACTGAGCATCCTCACCGCCCTGCTTCCAAACAAGTCAGCCACACCGTGAGCGGGAAGTCTACTCAGACCCGTGAGCAGTCAGTCACTGACAGGAAACTGGACGGTAAGAGCGGCAGATGTCGGAAACGGTCGCCCCACGTCCTTGACATCACTGAGGGTAATGAGAGCTCATTCTCCGCCGGATCCGTAGGTAGCCTGCATCGCTGGGTGTAGCTTCCTGTGGGTGTCCCTCTTCCACTACTGTCCCCTCCTTTATACCAGGAACCCCCCTGCCTCTGTGGCTTCTTCCCAGATTTATTGGGACACAATTAACAGGTTTGTGAGCTTAGGTGGGGATCTGATGCACACATACATCATGAAATACCATCACCAGAAGGTTAACACAATCATCACCTTGTGTGAGTCTTAATGTGTGTGGTGAGATCTGCCCTGGTTTTTGTTTTATTTATTTATTTTTTGTTTGTTTGTTTGTTTGTTTTCTTTTTTCCCCTCATTTCTGGTAGAGATTCTTCTGGTGCTTGGACCTCCCTGACTGAATGAGATTCACGCGCACAATTCTCTCCTTACAATGGGGTTTTAGAAATTCTATTTAAGCGAGAAGGCAGTTCTCAAGAGCAAGGTCTAGCATCTAATTTTATAAATAATAAGGAATTCACAAATGTCCCAAACATTGTTGGTTGTCATGTGTGTATGAGTTTAAGTGTTGCTACTTTACAGTAAAATTAGCCGTTATTCTTTGAAGAATAGGGTTCCTCACACCCTCAGTCTTTATGGTGTGCAACATCATCTAGAAAATCATGCCAAAGTGTTGGATGTTCTGTTCAATGAGTAGCTTGTAAAAGCATTTATAATTGTGCTGCAAACAAGGACATGCATGGAAGAGGGCCAAGAAAAGAACCAGCTCGCACATAAACCCACACGAATGCTGGCAGATTTTTATTGTATTTCAACGAAGATTAAAATTGTGGCAAACGCATTGTGTTGCTTTGATAGAGATCCTGGAGGACGGAGGGTCGATTTCTAAATACGAGTTCACAGAGCACAGATTTGTTCTCAGATAGCCATTAATTCAGCAGATAAAACTGCTGGAAAAATGTAATTAGCAGTGTTCATTTTCCCCACAGTTAACTAGTAGGAATCTTATAAAGGTGTTTCAAAATAATAGGCAGTCATTTTGTGTATGAGTTTTCTATTGCTGTGTAACAAATTACCAATAACTTCGGGGACCTAAAATACCTTTATGACTCACAGTTCCTGGGGGCGGGAAGTTGGGGCCTGGCTCAGCGGAGCCTCTCAGGGTCTGATGGCAGTGATCAAGTTGGCCGGCGCCCCAGTCCCACCCGAGGCCCCTGTCCCTCCTACAGGCCCTGTGGCTGCTGGTAGTCAAGAAAGAATTCTTGAGGTGTCTTCAGTGCAAAAAGGGTGGTTTTATTAAAGCACAAGGATAGGACCCTGGGGACAGACAGAGTTGCTACCCTGGGCTTGTGATGGTGACTGATTATACTGATTATACACTTTCAGGTAGGGGGTTAGTGAGAGCAAAAGTCTCTTAGGAGTTTGGAAGCAAGGTTTCCAGGACTGGAGGGGCTAGCTAGCCCTTGTTGGAACAAGGTCATTTATGACTGTCTAGTGAAACATGAGACCGTTCAGATGTACATCATATGCTTGGGGGATGATTGCCAACACGTAATTTGAGGGGGGTAGAGATAACGGAAATTTCTAAAGGAATTTCTGTATGTCAGAGTAGCTTCATAGGGTCCTGAGGGTTGGGCTAGGATTGCCTCTGGCCCTTGGCAAAGTGTCAACATCAGGCAGCCGAGTCCCTAGAGGAAGGTCACTCTTCTATCGCGGAAACTTATTAGTAGGCAAGTCCTCCTCTCCCCAGGGCCGGCAG
Organism: Enhydra lutris kenyoni; assembly: GCF_002288905.1. Lineage (NCBI taxonomy): Eukaryota > Metazoa > Chordata > Mammalia > Carnivora > Mustelidae > Enhydra > Enhydra lutris. Next base: position 2,953,961 of record NW_019154095.1, on the reverse strand, counting down.
GAGAGCCCTCCCTTGTGGAGACCCAGGCCTTCCATCTGAGTGAGTCAGGTGCACTCAGGAGATCTCCGTTTTGACTAACGCAGGCTCCCTGTTTTGGGGCTGTGCGGTGGATTAGAGTTTTCTCTTCCTCTGCCACAGATCCTGCCCACACTCCAGGAAGGGGAGAGCATCCTGTGGGGGTCATTGGGTCCCATTTGAGACTGTCCCTCACATTTTCCTATTGAGGAATGTTGCTTTTTAAATCCTTTTTCAGATCATTCCGTATTCAAAAATGTGTGTGTGTGTGTGCACGCGTGTGTGTGTGCATGTGTGTGTGTGTGTGTGTGTGTGTGTAAACATACAGTATGATTGTTTACTTGTACTTTTAAATTTCAGGGATATGTTTGGGTTAATAGTGATAAATCTGTCTTTCAAACAAGACCATTGCAGAGTCACTTTCTGCATTGCCATAGTTTCGGCTTTGTCTTTCAGGCCCCCACATCTCCAAAGCATGCACCTGTCCATGACTTTGGTCTATCTTTCATGAGAGCTAAGGTGACCCCATTAAGGGATTTGGGTCAAGGAGAATTTCCATAAAAGACAAGGAGAAGATATGTGGCCCACAGAAGGGGCCAAGGCACAGAGAGAGCAATCTGGGGTCCAAACCACAAAACATACTTATTCTACAACTTGACTGAAAGAAAAAACACTTTGAAAGCACTAAATGTTTAAATCTGACATACTTGCCTGTTTGTGTTATTCCCAGAAAATGAGCCATACATCTCTACCTTCGTTATTTCTGTGTTGGGTTCATTTTTCGTTAGGGGATCACCATTGAAACAATGTTGCCGTGAATTCTTATCAAGTGCAACACAGTGACTCTCGCTATGGGAGAAAAGAAAAGCCAATTTCTAATAAGCTTCAAACTGATATATTTTTAAAAACTGCATATTCAGTGAAAAATTTAATTCCGTACTCAATTTGTTTCACTATACAAAGGATAGTATTACAAGAAGGGAAAATTGTAACATCAGTGGTGTGACAAGCACAGAACTCTATGCTTATGTGATTGCCTTGTTGGAAACCTTTCCTATCAATATATCAAGACATATCCATGCATGTTTTTAGAAACTTACACCTTCCAGTAAGAATTCTGAAGATTGCATTTTTACTCTGCTTCTACAAGAAAAGAAAACCTGGAGAAACATATCGTATATGATACATTCTTCAAAATAGAACAGATTTCAGTGGAAATATCACAATGGCAAAAGGGGTCCACGTCATTCAGATACAGTAGAGAGGTAGGTGGCTAGCAAGTCCCAGAAAGAACTCTCTAGTACTCGTAGAACAAGATGGACATTTTATAAAGAGGAAAGGCATTCTGTCTCTGGGAATGTCCTCAGTCCCCAGTCCAACTACATAATTCTTGTTTGTTTGCATCAGAAAGTTTTATTGTTGCATGTATGCTTTTAGATAATAATCAAGACAAATGTTTACTGTAAGAAATCATCAAGAGGATATTAGAGCCAAACATGATGGCCTCTCTAAGAAAGACTTGGAATGACTCTTTGTCAAAGCCCAGCGCTCTGAAAGAGAAGCACCTCCCACCTTAGTCTGCCGCAAGGTGAGGCTGTCCTGAAACCAGACATAAATCTTCATCCATTTCTCAGATGTAGGAACGAGCAAAGTCTTCTTATGACCATTTTAAAAAAGGAAGTTGGCACAAAGTGATGCTTAATTGACTTACTCAACGTCAGACACAAATGAGAGGTAGATATGCCTGTGACATCCCTGTCCTTTGATGATTCCTTCTCCTTCTCCTTCTTCTTCTTCTTCTTCTTTTTTAAGATTTTACTTATTTATTTGACAGAGAGAGAGCTCACAAGCACAAGCAGGGGGAGCAGCAGAAGGAGAATCAGGGTCCCTGCTGAGCAGGGGATCCCAGGACTCTGGGATCATGACCTGAGCCAAAGGCAGATGCTTAAGCGAGTGACCCACCCAGGCACCCGGGTCCCTTGACTTCTAATCCCATGTTTATCATCCCGCTACCTTACTAACATGTATAGCACCACAAAGACTAAAATATAAATATTTTCTGCGTTTTTAAAAATTCCAGTGAAGGGTGCCTGGGGGGCTCAGTTGATTGTGCCACTGCCTTCGGCTCAGTTCGTGATCCCAGAGTCCAGGGATCGAGTAGCGCGTCGGGATCCCAGTTCTGCAGGGGCATCTGCTTCTCCCTCTGACCTTCTCCCCTCTCATCTCTCACTCTCTCAAAGAAATAAATGAAATCTTTAAAAAACAATTTAAAAAAATTCCAGTGAAACCATGACATGCTTCACTTCTGCGGTAATGTGAGAATTGTGTAATTAGGAGCGGAGACCTACCTGGTGACCCACCTCATGGTTCCCAGATCCTACAGAAGATACCACCTGCACTTTGGTCCATGCTAGTGTCTATGTGGCTGTACATGATTTTCCTGGAGGTTTAGTTTGGTGAATTTCTTTTGTTTGTTTTAGAATTAATTATTCCTTATATTTTGTGACAATTTGCTAGTCGACACACACTGTTATTTATTTTCACCTTTTGGCAAAGATGGATGTATTGCTGGTCACCGGTACCTTGAGAAAGACAAAGGAACCTGAGAAGGGTGACATAAATAATTTAATTATAAGGATTAAACTAAAAGCATATGACTTGAGAGGGCATTAAAGGGAGGCTGACAGATGATATCACCAAATGCTATCAAATCTCACATTTTATGAGAAGGGTGATGGCAGATTTTTTTTTTCCCATTCTCCTTTAGGGGAAATAAAAAGTAATAATTATTATATTAGTCAAAGGCATAGATACATTGTTTTCACAAAAGGTCATTTGTGGGCAGATAAGGATCCCTGAGACTTACATGCCTTGTCAGAGAGGCAATGCTGGGTAATGAATCACAGGTCAGTTTGTGTCTGATTTGGAATTTTCTTGCATGTGTTATGGCATTTGTAATAATGCTATAAAAAGAAAAAGGCCATGAAATCTATTCAGACTCAAAATTTTTATTTTTTTCTCCATGGTATGAATTTTGACAGAAGGACATTCGAAGGCTCTTTTGATGTCTACAAGAACATCAGACGAGTCTCTTTCTTTTCATTCTTTTAACTAAGTAAACATTTCAGAAAACAGTGATATGAGCATTAGCCCATCTGTTAAATTCCAACATGAAGCGATTAGACAAGGATGTGAAAAAAAATGTGAAGTTTCAGTTCAAAATTGAGAAAGGCTCTGGAATGATCCTCTGAACACCATTCAGTAGCAAATGCAAGCATGGACATATGTGATCCAGTGTTTTAACTTAATTGTGAAATTCGAGCTGAAGGAGTACAGCTGCCTGTGTCTCTGGGGACGGGCAGTGAGGCTCCTCACTGTGGCACCTGTCAGCTGTGATCTGTCATCGCAGCACACACTCTTCTTCTGTAAATAAGTCATTGTTTTTGGACACCCATGGTTCTGACGCTGGAAGCAATCAGAAGATATTTTTACTGTTGAAAGAGATATGAAATTTTTCTTGTGATGATTTCAACAAAGTTTACCTTTGACTCCCTAAAACAATAGGGTAAGTGAAGGCTTGTATGTGGGGTATGAGAAAAGAGAAGTGGAAGGTGACCCAGTGCTGCTGGGCTCTGGACCTGTTATTTATTGACTTGGGAAGACAGGGATGGTAGATTTGAAGTGGAAGGGAAGTAGATGTCATTTTTCGGTAACAGGGTTTTGACACCCCTCGGTGCTTGGTGTTGGGTTTTTAATCTTGCTTCGGTATGTGGCATAGATTGAACAATGTGAATGAAATTAGAATTTCCCCACTGGATGTTGCGTCATCTCATTCTGAGGTAATGCCAATAAGAAAAGGTGATGGAGGGGCGCCTGGGTGGCTCAATTGGTTAAGCAGCTGCCTTCGGCACAGGTCATGATCCCAGCATCCTGGGATCGAGTCCCACATCGGGCTCCTTGCTCATCAGGGAGCCTGCTTCTCCCTCTGCCTCTGCCTGGCATTCTGTCTGCCTATGCTTGCTCTCTCTCCCTCTCTCTCTCTCTGACAAATAAATAAATAAAATCTTTAAAAAAAAAAAAAAGAAAAGGTGATGGAGGTAAAGATGTCAACAACAGATTTTTAAAAATCTCATCATTTATTGGACTCTGATGAGTAGGATTGTAAATGAGGTAAAAAGTATGGACTGTGGCGGAAGGCTGGGTTCTGGCTGGTGAGGCAGGGGTCAATACTGTTAAGTTCTACAATAAAAACGGGCACTTATTTGGAAACCCCAGGATTTTTTAAGGCATGTTTTTACTATGATGTTAATTAGAAACCTATTTCCTTTGCCAAATAGCAAGTAGATTGAACAGGGATGTTGCCGGCATGGTAGAGTGTGGGTTTCGGGGTTAGGTGTTGGTAGGCTTGGTTGGGAGCTGATGGGTCCCCTGGCCCCATAGCTGTTGGCTCCAGTCATGAGGTCTGACTGTAAGACAACCACACCAGGAGTCAGGTGTCCAGAGGATTCCCTACAGCTTTGGTGAATTTATTGAAATCTGAGTCATTATCCATCTTGATAAGTGGAACATTACTTGAAGAGCCAAATCATAAAATTCCAGTGGTAGTGTATCTGCACATGGAATGGCTATCTCTTCTGGAAACTTCTAAAGGTAGTTAATGCATGTCAGTACAAATAAGATCTGTAAGAAGTGGGACTCATGGGAGAGTTACTCATCTGTCCTCCTGCACAATAGTTGAAGGAAATGCTGAAAAGTTGCTGGTTCTTGTATATTATTTATTTATTTGTTTATGTGAATGTTTAAACATTTAACTGATTTTTTTAATGTAAAAGACAAATTCGCAGACCTAAAGGAACAGATTGGTTCTAATACAAAATACAAATGAACACATCATTCATCAGGAAATGTAGGAAAATTTTCTGCTTCTACACAGAATCTGTTAATGTGGTTTTCAGACTATCAAAAATGCTTGAAATTTCTGTTGTCATCATCAAACTAAATTCACTGTGACCAAAATAGGAACATTTTATGTTCCTGATGCTAAAGGTTTCTGTATTGAATTTCATATAGTAATAATTTCATGGAAATCATTCTATGAAATACCCATTTCATTATATAGATATATTATTACACATATCCACAACAGTATGTGATGAGAATTGTTGGGATTACCTCTTTGGAAAATCCATATATGGAGGAATATGATACTATAACATCCAAAGTTGGTTAAATAATAGTGTAACCATTCTGAATTTTCACTAACTGGATATTTCTGACTAAACATTATTTTTAAATCTTCCAAAATTTTGGGAACATTAGAACATATGAAAACTTAAAAGTCATGTATTTACTTTCATGATTTTAAAATCTTCAGAAATTGGGGTGCGCAGTGGGTTAAAGCCTCTGCCTTCGGCTCAGGTCATGATACCGGCGTCCTGGGACCGAGCCCTGCATCAGGCTCTCTGCTCAGCAGGGACCCTGCTTCCTCCTCTCTCTCTCTGCCTGCCTCTCTGCCTGCTTGTGATCTCTCTCTGTCAAATAAATAAATAAATCTTTAAAAAAAATCTTCAGAAATCTTCAGAACCTTATTCATTTATTTAAATTAAAAGCACTTACTAACAAGTTGGCATTCGTATAAGCACCGATGAAACATAGTGGCATGAATACATTTCGGTGTTTCTATTTTAACTGCACAACTTCCTCAGATGATGAAACACACAGTATTCAGTAGTTTAACCTTCTCCTCAAAGAAGCGCGTTTTTAGTGGGGTGATATACTCTATCCGTGGGAAAACATTGAAGAATAAAAAACACGCAGCCACCAGCTGTCACTTATTTTGTGGTGGCACTCATGAGAACTTCAGGAAGGACAGAGGACACAGGAGGGAGAGCTAGGGATGCCAAAGCAGGAATGGGTTGAACTTGGTCTTAAAGGACAGGTGTGACCTGGAGGACATGAGTGATGCTGAGGCCCAGCTGGGCAGCGAGCCTGGATACCGGAGGCAAGAGTGGGTTACAGGATTGCGACAAGACTGTGACCGTGCTTTTCACCTGCATTTCAATGATGATCCGGCCAGGAAATCCCCTAGTAGACCCTGGCAGCATCCTTGGTGGGAGTGAGGGAGGCGTGGACCAGCATGGAAAATCAGAAAGGAAGAGGGATGCTTATGAGGGAGCAGGCTGGGGAGGCTAGCTTGATGTTAAGCTAGTAACTAACTAGCTTCATGTTCATCATTGCCTTTATGGAAGATACCTGTCTCTTTATTCAGTTCCTAAATAAGAAGAAGGTCCTGAGATCCATGGCTGAAAACAATGAATTAGCCACAGTTTGTAGTTCTCTACTAAAGTAAAAAAAGAATTAAATGTGTTGATTAAATGTCAATTCCCATATAAAAATAAATGCATGCAAATGTAAACATTGAGTTTTAGGCAATGGGGATTAAGATGATGTGCTGATAAGTATATACTACTAAAAAATGGTGGTTTTCAAAATAACTCAGTGATGTGTTCCTAATGTCACTTTTCCCATTTTTCTACCAATTTCATTTCATGGATCAAGATTTTCATAAATAATAAAGCAAAAAATGTGAAAATTTTCTACCATTAAAAAATGGAGGACACTAGGAGAAGGAAAGGAAAAGTGAACTGGGGGAAATCAGAGGGGGAGATGAACCATGAGAGACTGTGGACTCTGAGAAACAAACTGAGGGTTTTGGAGGAGAGGAGGTGGGGGGTTGGGTGAGCCTGGTGGTGGGTATTAAGGAGGGCAGAGATTGCATGGAGCACTGGGTGTGATGTATAAACAATGAATGCTGGAACACTGAAAAAATAAAATAAAAAAATAACAATTGTACTGTTCAATTTTATAGGGATGCTCTAGTTTCTTAAAAGAAAACTTTGCTGAAAGTGTATCTTGGTCTTTAAAAATGTGTAATTATATAGCAGTGGATCAACGTGTATTTTAATTGTGGTATTTGTGATAAACATATTAGTAGATGTCTTTGACTCACCACTTTGTCTATTGGCTTTTATTGATGATTATTTTCACAAACTAACAGAATCTGTGTTCAATCTGGCTTTAGTTTCTTCCTTGTTTTGATATTAAATTAGTTAAGTAAAAATTGCTAGTTTCCAGTTCCTCTGAACCTCATACATGGACCTGAAGATTCTTCAGGCTTGCAAACTGTAGCTCAATTTTAAAGAAATCAACAGTAATCAGATTCTTGGAATAGTCAAGGTATTTTAAGCAATTAGTGAGTGTCAGAGTTAAAAATAAAAACACGCTGAGTTTTATGTGTTTTATTTATTTATTTTGGACTTCTCCCACCCCAGAAAACAGTTTTTCTAGAGAGAAGTTACTCCTTAAACTATTCTGCGTAGACGAAACACAAAAGCTATCACTCTATCTGGAAATAGAGTTGAAAAAGAATCGAATTACATCTTATGTAGTTAATGTGATATATTGTTGGCTGAAGTCACTTCATTGTATTGCTGGATATCGCTTTGTATCGATGTGTGTATGTACTTGTGTGTGTGTTTGTTTATTTGCAAACCTGGCGGCACCATCCAGCATCAAGCATGGCGTGTTCCTTGCGTCACCTGTGTCCCCTTGGAAAGTCCAGGTGGCTCATTTAGAAGCAGCCATATGTCATACTGTGTGGCTGCCTATAAATGGGTTGCCCTGTACTAGCATCCTGTTTTCACAGAAATCCTGATGGAGGACGCGAGACCCTGCTCGGAGAACTCTTCCTGTGGCCCCCGGCATGCACGTCCCTGCTGTTCTTAAGCACGTGTTGATGTAATAGTGACACATCCGGTTAGACTCGGAGCCCTAAAGGGCAAGGCTATGCCTGTGTATTGAAACAGGATTTGCTGCCATGTGCAATGTATTGTATATTATGTGCGTAATAAGTCTGTATTGAGTAAATGGATGGATGTCCCATTGAGATGTAAGATGTTAACTGTTGTATATTATTTGTCTTCCCGTCGAGATTGTGAGCTCCCAGTGAGCCAGGACAGACATCAACTAATTTTATATTTTCAGCATCTGGCAAGGTCTCCAAAGTACAGTTAGCACTTTACAAATACATTTTCACTAAGTGATTTCATGAATTAACTAATGTTGTGGGTTAGAAGGTAAGATTTTCTAGATATGTGTCTTCAGTAAGATTATCTAAATTATCTTTCTTTTTCACTTTAATGCCCCCTAACATTGGGCCAAAAAACACAAACATTATATTACAAATTATACTCTTGATATCTTTTTTGATAAAATGAAATATTACTAGGCTAAGCTACTGTATGTAAATTACTAACCTTATCATCAGGTAGAATGATAATAAAATTACATTTTATGAAAATAATATTCATAGTTTACATTATCAATTAAAGTCATCATTTTTAACATCGACATTTTTAACACTTAAACACAGAAAAGACGCGGATCACCCGAACCGAGAGTAGTGATGTCAGGCAAGTATTCATATTAACCACATAACGGTACATTTAATTCTATGTGACAGGGGCCATACTTATTAAAATGGATAGAGGTTCCTGTTTGTTTTAAAAAAGGATTCTGTGCTCCTCTGTTTATCTCCAGTAGAAAAAGAAGTGAATCCAGCCAAGCAGAGGAATAACTGGGGCAAATAGATAAACCACAGAAAGCAGGGGCGGTGGTGCGGAGAACGCAGATGTGTACTTGTAGGCTTGTGTCCACGTCTGTCCACGCTTCCGTGTTTTACTGCTGGGGTGCTCGTGACAGTCTGTCACCATTCGTCGTCGTGTCAGGTTCCTCCGTTGGACAGTGAGCTCTGTAAGGCCTGACGTTGCCTCGTGCCAAGCCCCCCAAAGTGTTCAGAGCGTGTTCATTTATTTCTGCAAGTCGCCGATGAAGGAGTTTCTTCTTTTCCTCGATCATGTGCAGGCTCGCCGTGAGCGGACACTAATCTGAGGGCTTGTGAGGTTCTCCTCTGCCTCACGCCCCCGCGCAAGCAGTGCCTTCTGTTGTGTTGCCCCCAGTACAGCCGTCCCTCCGTCACCTCCATCATCTCCCAGATGCCACTTGCACGATGACATGTTTGCGTGCTTCACGCGTGCACACACGATTTTGCCTCGTGCACTAGCCCGTATCCCACTGCTGAAGCCCACCCTCAGCCCCTGATAAACGTGGCCCAATTCTTTCTGCTGATTTCCGCTCACTCCAATCCATTCTCCATACTGGCCCTGATCGTTTCCCCGAAATGCTACAGATATCTGTGCCGCTTCCTCATGCAGACGCCTGTTCCCCCAACCCCCGCTGCGTACTGAGTCAGTCTACACTCAGTAGGGCTGCAGGACAGCCCTCTCCTGATGCTTTCAGTGAAGCATCCATAAGATGCACACACTGTTGGAAAGTATCCTGCATCCCAGGATAAGCCATATTCCTCCGAACCCCTCATGTAATTGTGCAGACGTTATCTGGAGAATTCTCCTCTGGTTCTAGAACCACCAATGCCTTCCATCTTTCTAGATGATCTCAATTATGCCTCTTCTGCAAAGCCGTGCGCAGCCTTCCTGCTTCCCCCTGTGCCTCTCTCAGCCTTCCCAGGAAACTTAGCTGTAGCGAGTACCATACTGTTTTTAAAATATTTATTTTCTTACCTGTGGAAGTAAGTAGACCATGGAAAAGATGGCCCTGTTCCATGCCATTCTACTCATAGTACCTAAAAAATTCCCTGCCTCATAAGTCACAGATCCATTTTAAAACTTCAGATAATAAGCTGATCATAAGTCCTTACCACAGTGCGTGAGTTAGAACACAGTTCACCAGTGGGATGCTTTTAAGAACTGATTCAGAGTAAAATGCCCTCGGCCCGTCTGTCTCCATGCCCTGCTGTAGATGCTGACCTTGATTCCCCTCCAAGAGCTCCCAGCCCTCTGTTTTAAATACCCTTGGCGAGGACAGTTGGCGTGCAGTGTTAAACATGGGTGAGAGAAGGTGAACAAGGGAGATTCCTTCTCGAAGCCTCCCCAGAATGGATAGTAACACCTTGAACCACCTCATAGCTCTGTGGAAGGTCAGTAGTAGATTTCACTTGAAAGACTTATTTTGGGTGTATACAGTACATTTACAATTGCGAGTTATTTTGAGATGGTCTCCTGGAATTTTTAGCTATGATTACCTTGTTCTATGATGTCGTAGTGACATAGTTCATGAGAACCAAGATGGTCCCAGAAAAGGAGGTGATGACTTTGGTCATCTGCTTTCTGTTCTGGAGTCTATAGGCTTTTTGATATTTCACTCTGGAGCTCAGGAGGTCACCTTTCCCTTCAGATAGCATCACCATCCTGTTGAATAATGCTATTTTGGGGAAATTCAGAGTATCTTTCCACATAATCATGAAATAACAGCAATACTAAAACAATATTTGGGAAAATAAATAAGTGAGAAAAAAGTAGCTGATAATAAAAATCAATTTGAAACCAATAACAGCTACAGCTAAAACACGACATTAATGCATAATTTCATAAGTAATAATTTAAAACTCAAACTCACAATTTAATAATTGTGCAATAATTTAAAACTAATAATTTAAAACATGCTTCACCTAGAATTTCAATCGTAAATAATGAGAGCTGTGTTTAAAAAACAGGAATCAATCAAACATTTCAGGAAATTCAGTTGTTAATGAACTTCATGTGTCTCGAGTCCACCACAATAGCCAGAACCGGTGCTCCGATCCCAAACCACATTTCTTTCCAGAAAACTGCCAATCAAGGAGCGAATATAAATATATGTACTTCAATATACTTTTTCCTACCGCATGCAAATGTGAAAGCGTGTCTTCTTTGTGAGTGTGTGTGTGTGTTTGCTTTTGTTTTTTTGCATATGAGAACCTTTTTTATATTACCAAGGAGATTTTACCAAAAAGTACAGTATTCAAATTGAAATAAGTCTCAGGTAAAGTTATAGGATAACAGGCTTCTATAAACATTTGAAGGTTTTTCAGTGGTTCATAGGAGAAGCTACCGGAGATCCACAAATGGCAAGCACTCTCTTTGCTCAGTGGTCTTCTCCAAGCTCGCCTGCACACGACTTCACCTTCTCAAGGGCTGTGCACACAGAGGCTGGAGGATGGCCAAGACCGTGGGCTTCAGGGTCCAGCCTGGAGGCGTTAAATGGATTAGATCTAGAGCAGGTTCCCCTCTCACACAAGTGCTGTGTTTGGAAGATAAAATTGGACCAAGTACTTGAGAGTTAAGTAGAAGGCTCTTAGAACACTTATATTTTGTTAGACGTTCAAGATATATGGAATTTAATCCTTCAACAATACAGAGACTGGGTAAATACTGCAGAAGTAGGGAGTAGTCATTTTCATCAGCCTGATGTTTACAGCCTGTTTTCACTGGATCATTTAGTTCAAGGCGTCTTTGCTATTTATATGACTTCAGAAGAAATCACAGAAAAACAGAAAGAAATGGAATTGCTAAATAAATTCAATACAATTACAACTCCTACTAGATAATGTTTTGAAACAAATAACTTGATTTAATCTTTTTTAAAGGTTCTGTGGCATAAAGAATGTAGAGAAACAGCATTTGCTGCACTAATTTCCTGCAAGCTGGTGGCTTCAAGATAAGAAAGCATATCTTCTCTCTATTTTTAAAGGCATTAGTCTTTAGCAGTATTAAGACTGATTCCTATGAAGTGTTTTAGATCCAGATTAAAATGGAAATATCTCTTCATTAGAGGAATATCTTTGTGGATCTAAAGATAAATCTTAAAAAGTCTTTTGAGATATTTTTGATAAACCACAGGAAAATCCTTTCCTGAAACAGACATGAGGTTAACAGCGGAGTTTTATTTTTGTGCTTCAGACGTCCACTGTTACATGTCAATGAACTTATTTCACCGTGTTGGAAAGCAATATTGAAATGTTTAGGAGACAGTGATAGGACTTCACCCCAAAGCGAGCAAAACTTAGTCAAAATGAATCCTGTTTGATGTGTGGAGAGGAACAGGAGAGCAGGACTGTCTCTGTTGCTTGTGATTAGACAGAGTTCCACACCAAACTGGAAGAGAAATTTTGGGTTTCTGATCTTTTTCTAGTTCTTTAAAGATATTAATCAATAGCACTTTCACTGTTTCCTCCAGGAATAAATGTCTATGGCTCCGTCCATAACTGGAAATGAATTATTAAATCATGTGAGCAGCTTTGCAGGAAAAAGGTTCTCTTCAGTAGAATGAAGATTGGAAAATCGGACGATCTAAATATCTTTCAACTTTCTGATAGGGACAAGGAATACACTTCATAAAATGAAATTGGGTTCACCTGGAGGGTCTGGGCATTTAGGAATCAAGTGTAGAATTTTTTTCTAAATACTAAGTGTTGTGATGCCATTGAAGACTTCATTGAACTTTTGAAAAAAAAATAGAAGGCATCATAAGAAAGAGGGACCACTAATATTGGAAAGAATATCCTATCAGAGATGACTTGGCTTAACTTATCTGTATGACATGATGTGGTTTTAAAAAAATCAACATTAAATGATAGAAAAAGCTATAAAACAAGTATTTCTCTAAAAACTCCAACCCAACTAAAGTTTGATAGTTATTTTTGTTGGTACCTCTTTGTTTTCTTTTTTTTCCTCTAATACTTTTGTCCTCTAATTACTTTATCAGCATAGGTATACATCTCCATCAGGGAATATCTTTTATAACAAAACCCTTCTGTGTAACCCAGAAACAATGTGTTATCAGAATGGAAAAGTCTTGGACACACTAGACCATTTCTTTGTCCAGGCCTTAATTGCCCCCAGAAGATGTGTGTGTTTCAAAGCTAAGTTTAGAAGAATTAGGTGGAATTTGCCAACTTTTTGCCATTCATGAAAGCCTTCACCAAAAGGCAATAAAATCATCTAGTTCTTTGTGTTATTCACATCTGATTTTAATAATCTGATTTGGGATTTTAGATATCTCCACTTACAGAATATTTATTCATTCAACAATCATTATTATAAACTAAAAAAAAAAAAAATTCCACATTTCTGGCGCTCCTTGACAAATCAGAAGTTTGTGCCGCACGAGGTGTGGAATTTTGGGGACGGCAGGTCCTCACTGACTCTCAGGGCCTGCTGTCTTACACAGACCCTGCTCTTCACGGGTAAGCCCTTTACGGTGCGTTAGAATTTAAGGCTGTCCTTGCTCATACAGCTTTCGTAACTTGCCCAGCATCCTGTCACGAGGGTATGAACCATTGGGATAGGTACCTGGTTCTTCTTTATAGTTTGTGTCCCTGGATTTTGTTTGTCTACTGAATGTTTTCAATTGTATGTCTACTGAAAATGTTCCAATTTTAAGTATGTCAGATACTTACTGTGACTTCAAAATAGTAAAACATTTTGAGAAGTTGCCTCTAAGATGAGCGGGGCCCTCCTCAGTGTGACCGGTGAAAGCTCTTGCCTCCTCGCCGGTGGCTCTGGTCCAGGCCGGGCAAGCTGGGCTTCCCAGTTCCCCGCACCCCAGCAGCTTTGCCTTGATGCATTGCTCAGATGCCCTCACTGCCAACCCAAGAACCAAATAAGACGACAACAAAGACTTAGGTTTCCTTTTGTAGAAAGAGAAGCTCAGGCTAATGCATCGGTAAGGCCCCTGGGCACACTTAGATCCGGCGGTCGGCCGTCAGACACAAATTCAGCCGCTGACAGTCTTACTTTCAGTCAGGAGTGTTGCCAGGTCAGCTACAGTAGTCAAAACCTGCACAAGCCTGAGACCCTTCCCCTAGTGCCTGCCTCCCCTCTGTGGCGGTTGAAAATAGCCCTTTGCTTTGCACTGGCGTTGGTAGACTCTTATGTTCTTTCTTTCTGGGCATCCTGAATTAAAGTTACTTGCATTTCTTAAATTGACCAGAATTATTGTAAAGGCATAGTTGGTAAAGATTAACACTTTATAGAGGGAAACTTGTAGGAAAGAGACTTGTCCTAGCAACTGAGTGCGAATGACCACATGTCTTTTTCTCTCTCCTATGCAAAGTCCCAGAACTCCATCTTGACTATGTAGAGAACGTGAAGGTGTAATTATATTGTAAGTTTATAGCTATATTGTCCTCCATGGAAGCCATCTCAAAATGCAAATCTGAGAGGCATATTTCAAAAAAAAAATTACGTTCTTTTCTTTTCTTTCTTCATTTCTTTCTTTCAGAATAGAAGAAGTCAAAGTTAGGTGGAAATAAATGTAAACAGACCATATGGTACATCAGGTTTCCAGTTCCACTCTTTAGAAGGGCCAAAATTTGCATCAGATATGAGGAAAGAAATGTTAGTGTAAGACTGTCTCCACAGATGGCCTTAAAATATTGCTTCACATAAAAGCAATATACAGCTCTGAGTTCTACAGAAGCTAAATCTTCATTTCTGTCATTTATTCCTTTGAGTTTAAGAGCTAAGTCTGATGAAGTCATTATAGTGATTCATTTCTGGGATTTCCATCATGCATGGCGTTAGCTGCCCATTCGCCCCCTTCACTGTGCGCCGTAGGAGTGTGGCAGGTGGAAATTCACAAGCCCATCTTCTGTCAACAGGAACAACTTTTTAATTTCCTAGGAACCTCGAGATCTTGGAGATTTAGGGGAAGTCGGTGTGAAGGTGGGTGGCTCCTGACTGTAAGCTAGGGTGAGTGCTCGTGGCAAAGACTCCGTTGAGTGTCCTGGGGCAGGCGGGTCCCTCCTTCTGGAAGGTTTGGGCTTCACAGAGAGGGGCTGCAGAAGCAGGAAACGCAGCTCCATGAGAGAAGGCTCCGAGGCTTACTGAAGAACCCAGCACGCCAGCGGGCAATGTGGGTTAGTAGAGGACAACTTGGGACTCTCAGAAATTAAGATTCTCCTCACCGTTACCTAAGTAGATAAGAACAAATGAAATGATTCAGCCTCATGAAACAACACATGTTTAGCAAATAAATAAAACCCAGTCGAGACCCACATTTGGCTTTTCCCTTTTTGAATTCACAATCTTCTTCTTCTTCCCACGCTTCGAGGGGCACTCGATGACCTTCTCTATTTTGTCTTCACTCGTTGCTTACTACAGTTACTTCCACTCGGTCTCTCCCCTCCTTTCTCATAGGTTTTGACCTAGTAAAGTGTGAGGATCCAGGAGTCCCTAACTATGGCTATAGGATCCGAGACGAAGGCCACTTTACTGACACTGTGGTTCTGTACAGCTGTAACCCGGGCTACGCCATGCACGGCAGCGACACGCTGACCTGCCTCAGCGGGGACCGCAGAGTGTGGGACAAGCCGCTGCCTTCCTGTGTCGGTGAGTTGGGCGGCCGGCTTGCAATAGGACACAAACGCACACCTAAGGGCAGGAGCTCTGGGTGCTTTGGAAGAGAGCAGGATGCTTCTGTGCCCTCTTCAGTTCAGGATCTTTCTTCCAAGATGTGCATGTGGTTTTTTTGTTTTGTTTTGTTTTGTTTTTTTGGCTAGGTGAATAATGTGGATGTGAGGGTTTGGGGTTTAGATTTTAAAAACAGCTAAAGTGAAGCCTGTGGGGCCTGGAGTAAGTCTTCTCAAGAGTCTGTATCTCTTACAGCCGAGTGTGGTGGCCAGATCCACGCGGCCACCTCCGGGCGGATCCTGTCTCCTG
This sequence comes from Enhydra lutris kenyoni, assembly GCF_002288905.1. Classification (NCBI taxonomy): domain Eukaryota; kingdom Metazoa; phylum Chordata; class Mammalia; order Carnivora; family Mustelidae; genus Enhydra; species Enhydra lutris. The sequence continues at coordinate 2,938,329 of NW_019154095.1, read as the reverse complement.
GCTACCCGGCCCCGTATGACAACAACCTCCACTGCACCTGGATCATAGAGGCAGACCCAGGGAAGACCATCAGGTACCTGTGCTATTTTTGGTTTTGAGGACTTTAGAACATGGGACTGTCTTCTATATTTTGTAGTGGAGGTCATAGCACGTCTATTATCCATGATGGGTTTCACATCTGAGTCCAAGAAAAACATGCAATGATGTGCAGAAATGTTTTATTAGCTCATATATTTCCTTTGGAATTCCTCTGAGAACTGCTATTAAGCCGTCTATAAAAAAGAGAAAAATAAATTAAATGTATCAGTTAGCTTTTGCTGCATAGCGAACCAGCCCCCACAGCGTAGTGGCAGAAAGCAGTTCTTTTTCTGCCATGACTGTGTGTACAGCCTGTGCAGGGCTGGCCGGGGCAGGCTTGTCAGGGTGAGGGTCCAGGACAGCCTCACTCGGGTGTGCAGACCTCTGCTGGACGGTCAGGAATGCTGGGGCGTCTTCAGACCAGGCTTCTGTTCCTTTAGCAAACTATTCATGGTGGAAGGTTTTTGGCAGCGAAAGATGACAGAATTTTCAAGCTCGGGCTTGCATTTATTTGCTAATGTGCCATTTTCCAGAAACGAAACAAACACCAAAAACAAACAAACAAACAAACAAACAAACCTCATCAGCAAGCAAGATAAGGTTTGAAGACATATACTCCATCCCCTACTGGAAAGAAAACCAAACACACCAGAAAGGGGCATGCATACAGGGATGGAGGATAGATGGCCATTTGTAATACACCAAAGGAAGTTTGAGGTAGACCAAGAAAGCATTTCAATCTAAAGTTGCACGTGTAAAGGAAAATCATTTAAAAAGCACAGGAAATTGTGCAAACATTTCTAAAGAAAGTGTTGTATTTCAATGGATGGTTCTCAGTTACTCCAGTAAATTTTTTATACCAATAAATAAACCAGCAAAAAGTAATCTTTTTAAGTAATTTTCCATGTTCTAGTCAGAAGGCTGTGTCAAAAACCACAGCACATAAATCAAAGAGTGATTTCAAATTAAGTTGTTTCTTGATTATAGTTCTTGATGAACTAGAAGAGGGCATGCAGTCCTTTGCGGTGCCTTGTCAAATCGTTTTTCTATCTTCATTAATTTTTCCCTTTTGTTGTAGTTGCTCTGAAATATCTGTACAAAATTTATTGTTTAAAAATTCTGTCTCAACCCCAACAGTGCTGATCCCCAGGTCCCTGATACTTTCTCTCCACGTGTCATTATGCCCGTGAGAGACAAAATGGTCAATTTGTCCTCAAATACATGAAGTGGAAGCTAGTGGGAGGTCAAACCCAGCAATCTCTTTCTGGGGCAAATGAATGGATAGACATATTGACAAACTACTGAATTTTTGTCCTTATTCACAAAAGTCACGCTAGCAACCTTAGCAATGTATGTAAAACAGACATAGACCCACCACACTGCGACTTTGTAACTTAGTTCAGTGAAATGGAAAGAAAGCCAAGGGGAGATGCGTATTGTGTCCCAGGACACTCTGTCCCCTTCATGTGACATTGGTCCTCTGACATTCACCTGCTGTCTTTCATGTCATGACATGAACATCTCGCAGTCTAAGCTAACATGGCATGGGCTATTCCCACTTACATACCTGAAGAAAAATGATTCTTATTAGTTAAGAGGAATAAGAGAAGCAACCCAAGTCATGTATATAATACAACGTCTTATTTTATAATAACTAATTTAAAAATAAATTTGTATCCTTGGGGTGCCTGGGTAGCTCAGTCTTTTGAGCATCTAAGTGTTGATTTTAGCTAAGGTCTTGGCGCCTGTGCTCAGCATGGAGTCTGCTTATCCCCCTCTCCCCCAGCCTGAGCCCTTGCACTCTCTCTCTCTCTCACTAAAGTAAATAAATAAATAAATTCCTTTTTAAAAATAGATAAATAAATTTGTAGTCTTAATTAAGATAAATGATTAATTAGGTAATTATTGATCTATTGGGACAAAAATAAGGTATGTTTGAGTAACAATTTAAAATTCTGTATTCTTTATGGAAATCAATGCAGTTATTTTTCCATTGAACTAAATAAAACTAAAGATTAGTTTTTAACCTTGAATTCCTGAATGCTTGACCTGAGTATTATAAAACCTGCTACACTAGTTTTTATTTTAAAAAATTCCAGGAATTCTTTGGATTGACAAATTAACTTTACATAAACAGAATATATTTTCTTTTTGGAGGATTTCAAATTTCTGTATCTTTTTACAAGTTCTGTTGTGTCTCGTTTCCTGAGAAATAAAGTGAGCATTATTCTCCTAAATGCAACCCAAGTAAAGAGTTCATTCTTTGCAGGTGAATCTAATACTTCATTAACATTTTAATAAGAAAAGAGAAAAGAATGTAATAAAGAATGACTTGAAGTAATAAAAAATGTACACCTTTTACATCACGAACTGGGTTTGAAGTCCAACCATTAGTATTCTAGGGGGAAGAAAAAGACCTTGGATACTCAGTCTGTTCTGGGAATGTCTTAGGTCTTTTCCCTCTCTTTCTCATATGATAATTAGTCTTGCCAAGTTTGTAAACAGATCTTTCTGATTTAAGCCATAAAGCCCTTCCTAAATAGGGAATGAAGAAGGAAGCATCAGTATTTGTAGTTAATTTACTCAACTTTGTCTTGAAATGTTTCTGGTAATTGCTCTTCATTAATAAAATATGTATTATTGTTAGTGTGGTACTTAAAAAAAAAACTTAGAAGTACATGAGGTACAATCGTAGGCTTAACATAGTACTAATAATACTCAGAAAAATAGGGTCTGGTCTTAGCTTTGATATTGGTTGGCTCGTTACGAAGTCTTAGTTTTTCCACTGGTAACATAGCCAATATTAACTACACCATTTACTTGATAATGAAGAAAACATCAGTTATAGAAACATGAGCCCAGGGATTAATTTAAGTATTAAAAAATTCTTAATATAAATGGAATTCATTATTATGCATTCAGACTATGATTTCTTCAATGTAAGTGTTTTTCACTCTCAAAGAACGAATAAGCAGCAGGACCCCAGAAATTATAAAAGGGATGGTTTCTACACACCTCGGGGCCAATTCTTACTGGGCCTATTCTGATTCCACTGAAGCCCAGAGCAATTTCTGATTGCATATTGCTATAACTTTTTGTTCAAGGTAATAGAAGAACCCTAAATAGTTGTTGTTATAGGGCACTTGGGTCTGGGAGAGGTTTGTAATTTTAACATATATTCGATAAAGCAGTTACCTGAGCCAAATTTAATTAAAAGTCTAATCACAAGACATTGTAGTAAATTTAGCCACATTTAGTGTTATATGTAAACATTTCTCTAAGAGACTTCCTGTATTTCATTGCGGAGCACAGCTATAATTTATATAATAAAGGTAACAGCGCTATAAATGTCCTCAGCAAGCAACAGCGGAGGCCACATTTTACATAATCACGTGTACACTGTTTCTTGGTTTTAATTGGTTTTCTGCAAGTGTAATTGTCTGGAAAACTCACTTTGAAAGTCTTTCTGTTCCTTATCATTCACAGGAAATTGCATTTGGAGGTATAGTTGAGGGGAATTCTTTTAGAAAAGCTCATGCACTATTAGAAACATCAGAGGTACATCAAAATTTTACCAAGATTGTCACAACTGTCCCTGTGCAGACTTTTACAGAAAGTGAAATGAGGGACGGTGGTCCTCATCTTACCCTGGTGTGACTTAGAGTTGTTTCCTGGTTGTGTTGGGCTGTGGAAAGAGTACAGTGAGATCTAGCTTTGAAATCTAGGGATATTTTAATTTATTTTTGACCAGACTTTAAGCTCCCCATGAGAAATAGAGTCCAGAGGAAAATGGCAAGCCAATAGCCTCTATTTATTAGACATTTATGTCCAATCTCAGTGTTAAGCCTTGCTTAGCAAACAGGCTAGAAACCCAAGTTGGAAGCTTTTGATGATAGCAGTTAAGCATATGAGGCTAGAAACAAAATGTCTGAAATTTCTCCTTTCTTATTTAGAACACCACAAGTTATACCTAACTTTTGGAGATAATGTGAGGAAATTACCAGCCAAGAGAATTTCATCCAGCAAAAGGAAAGAGACTGGTCACACTGCCAAGACTCCCATGTCTTGGGCTGGCTTCCAGTCCTTAGTGTGGGGCCATGGGGACAGCCATTGTGTTAGTGCACCTCCCCAGCCACTCAGGAGACAGAAAGTTAGAGGCAGGAGAGCTGCAGGCACTCCTCCCTTTGCAGGATCCTGACACACCCAATTTCAGGTGTGATTATTTAATTAACACCATTTAATGATTAATTAAATAATTAATTGATTATTTAATTAACTTTAACAACACAATTGAAATTCCAGTAGAAATGTTTGGACTGACTGGAAGAATTGCATAAAGGACAGACTTCTCTTTTTGCTCTTCTGTTCCCATATCACTACACAAATCACAGAGGCACATCACGATCACTGGCTGACCAGGTCTTCTGTCAAAGTCCCTGGGTAGTCGGGCACTGAGCCTCTGCACTTCAGGTCATGCACAGACAGCAAAGCATGTTGTGTTGCAACCCCGTCTCGTGTGAGAAACCCACCTGACATTTCACATCAATAGATCATGAATAAGGGCATTGGCCAAAAAAAGAAGAAGGAATGGGAAAAAAAAAAAGAAAAGAAAAGAAAAGTGGTCACACTTCAAATTCGAGTTGAACGCAGATGGAATTTTGGAGGAGTTGGCAGTGGAAACATTGGTTTTCCCACTGCTTCAGAAATGAGGAGCTCCCCACCAATAGACTCTAGACACCTCAACATCTGCCTTTACTACTGTCATTCCCGCTGTTACGATTCCTGCTTCTATATTCCCTATTTCTCTTAACATCCACCTTCCTCCCGCTGGCTGGGGATTCTAATTTTCAATATGATCTTCTACTCTTCCTTATTTCTCCTTCCTTGGTCTCAATATTTCCCCAAATAGAAAATCCAAGATGTCAGTAGATGTCTCACAGCATTCTTCTGGTAATTACATTAAATGTCTTCATAATAAGCACTGAGAAAAAATAGCTGCATATGGGCCAAAGCCTTGTCTTCTCTCCATTTGTTTATCCTCCTTTCTTGTTATCTGCCACTTCCAGTTCCTTACTTAACATGCTCATTACCTTTCTTATTTTAATCTTCTCCCAGCTGACCTTTCCAAAACCATTACTCTCCCCAATCTCTCAAATGCTCCCCTTGATGATCAGCACACATAAGCTCCTTAACCACAGCGGTAATACCCTCTTTGATTTGGCTTACTGTGACTTTACAAATTTATCTCTAACTACTCATAAGTATGTTAGTCCCTAATCCCAGCTGTGCTATACCAGCTCTGTTTCTTGACCTCCACTCTCCCCAGTTATTCCTTGTTGCCTCATCTCCACATTCTTCCCATCTAGTAGGACCCCGTTAAAATGTCAACTCCTCCACAAAGCTTTCACTCTTTTTACCCCATCTAAAAATAACCTAGTTTCTTCTCTGAACTCAGCATTTCTGTCCTACAGCAACCTTCCTTCAGACTTGTAGTCTGTGTTAACGTCATAACCATGTATCCAAGGATGGAAGACAAAGCTCTTCATATCACAAGCTTCTCTCCCACCCACACTCATGTGACCCTCACATCTCCTTAATTCCATGACTGAAGCTCCCAGATAGCACTTACCGACCCATAATTGCCTCTACTCCCCTTGTCCAGACCCTTGTAATGCATGGGGCCTGTTAACTGACCATCTTGCAAAGGCTTTCTCTAGTCCACTGTTCTCTTTCTAGGGAACATGTTTTATTTTCTTTATTAACAATATTAGTTTATTATGGCTGAAAAATGAAGACATATAAAGACATTCTGAAAATTGTAAATAAAAAAAAGACTTCCATTATCCCTATAACATACATAATTGTTGACACATGAACACATATCTTACATGTAACTAAGCATATTCTATAGTGTGAGTGTGTGTTGTTAAATATTGTCTCTCTTGTTGGCTATTTATGTTATTTCTAATTTTCAATATTATATATAATCATACACCAAATAGTATTGCAAGTAAACCTTTGCTTTTATTTGTAATTAATACCGTAGAACCAACAACTACAGAAGATTTTGCTGGCTCAAATGGTGGAAACATTTTTACGTATATTATTACAAATCTTTCTATGATACAAAACTGATCATTTCACCTGCCCACTTTAAAATTATTTTGTCTGCTTATTATATGCAGAATAAATTAAAGTCCATTGACATACTATTCGAAGTATCTGTTTTTCCCTAATTTTGGAAATATTAGAAAAGTGTTACAGAAAAATAAGAAGCCTGAAAAGTAGTTTGCTGTCATCCTAGGTGTGAAATAACTACAGTTGGAAATTTGATCTGTATTTCTATAGTGTCAGTATGCAAACATGAATATATAAAATTCTATTTATTCATTTATCTATTTATTGAGTTATTTTTACAAAAATAGTATCATGTCACATAGTATTCTGAGCATTTTTTTGGATAATAAATGTAGGTAGAGTTTTCGTCCTTCCTAGTGATTCCAACTTGTTCTCTCATGACCCTGCATGGCGTTGCGTTGGCTGAATGTGCCAGCCAGCATTTGCTTACACCACACCCTGTTGGGATATTGGGTTATTGCAGAGTTTCCCCTGTTATCCGCCATAGGGCGTATGTGCCCATCTAAGTTTTGATGGCCGTTACAAAATTGTTTTTAAGACAAATAAAAAAATTAAAAGAGTAGATATCACCTCCAACAGTGTATGAAGAGGAAGTCTCCACATTTTCACCGAAACCCAACAAAGTCTTTTAATCTTTGTCAATTTGTCAGGCAAAAAAAAAAAAAGTCTGTACAACATTTTATTTGTTATATTTATTTGCAGAATTTATTTTTTGACAGTTTTGACGTATTTAGGTATTTATTTGTTTACTCATTTCTGTCTCTCTGTCTTTACTTGAATTTCCTTCCTTCCTTCTCTCTGCCTGACAAGACCCCTCAGAGACCTCTTGAGACACAGTTGGACACACGTCCCTCTATGCTGACCGAAGGCTTTATTCGTAACTGTGGACGCTTGTGATTCTGTGCATTGCAATGTGTATGGCTTTTTGGTTTTCTCATGTACCTGTGTCTGAAATAAGTATGAGTTCTTTTGGGATGATACTATATTTTATTTGATTTTTAAATGTTCCCTGCCTAGTGGTGTAGTGTCTGGCATATTGACATTTAGTATTTCTTTTATTTTAAATGGCTGTGAATTTATTTGTATTTAAATTTTGTTATATTGTATTTATTGTTGAAGTCATCAGACATTTTCCAAATTGGCAAATATCACAGCACCAAGGTGCCTGGTTGGTTGGTTGTCTGTGGAAGCTTCTCATTAACACACATGCCTAGAAGGACACAAACTACCAGTGTATGGCTTGTCCACACAATAGCACCTTGTGTAACCAGCAACCAGATAAAGAAATAGACTCACCAAGACACAGCATGTGCCCTTTGAGCTCCATGTGAATCATTCATTCTCAAGGATGATCACTGTGGCCTTCAGATGGTCTGGCCTAATTTGGACGTTGTATAAAATGGAATTATGCAGTGAGATTGGTATCATATCTTCATTTCTGCAAACTTCGCTCCCACTGATAGAGCTTGATTACGCCATCGCATGAATACACCATCACTTATTTATTCATCCTTGGTGTTGATGGACGTGTGGGTTGTTTTGTCTGGTTTGGGTTGTCATATTGTCTATGCTTTCATGTACTGTTTGGTGAGCGCACGCGTGTTTTTCTTTTGGATCATACCTGGGACTAGAATGTCTAAGTAATGGTGAGTTCTGTGCTCAGCCTTGGTAGATTCCACTGAATGACCTTCCAGAGTGGTCATACCTGCTCCCATCCTAGACACGTGAGGTTTCCAGGTTCTCCACTTTCCAACCACCCTTGGCATTGACTATCTTTTTCATTTTAGTCATTCTGGTGGGTGTGTAGGAGTTTTAATTTGCATTTTTCTGATCAAGTCTTAATTTGCAGTCTCTGATTGGCCTTTGGAATATCCTCTTTTATGAATTGCCAGTTGAAGTCTCTGGCCCTTTTTATTTTCCTGGATCAGATTGCCTCTTTTACTTACTGATGTGTGTATAGTTTTTATATATCCTGAATGCAATTATTTGCTAATTATAGGTTTGTTTAACACTTACCTTTATACTCTATGGTCAGTCTTTTGGTATCATAATGTCTTTTGATAAACACAGGTTCTTAATTTCCATGAGTCAACTTTATTTTTTTATTCATTTTTCTTTTATAATTAGTGGGTTTTTTACATATTTTTAAATTGTGTTATGTCAGATGCTTTTTGGAGCTGTTAGTATTTGGGAGTCCATATTAAGAAATTCTGCATCTCCAAAATTATAAAAATGTTATCTGAGGTTTTCCTGCAGATTTATTTTACGTTCCACATTATGTCTCTGTTTCAACTGGAATTGATTTTCGTGTATGTATGAAAAATATTCAAGTATTTTATTATCGTTGCTGTAGTCATTGGTGAAATTAAATTGGCCATTTGTTAAAAAGTCAATCTTTCTTCATTGCATGTTACAATGCAATTTTTATCATTAACCAGATCTATATAGATATATAGATCTGTAGGTATTTTTCTATCTTAATTACTTAATTATTTGTAATAAGTCTTGATAACCAGTGCTATAATCCTCCATCTTTGGTCTTTGTAATGTAGATTGCTATAACTATCTTGTCCTTTTGCATTTCCATATTTAGTTTAGAAAGGTTTGTTACAGTCTACAAAATAAATTTGCAGGACTTTGATTAGAATCACATTATATCCATAGGTCGATTTAAAAAAAACTTACATCATTTACACTGCTGAATTTTCTGATTCCTAACATGGTGCTTGGAATATTTATTTAGATCTTATATAACTTGTTTTTTTTTTCTTTTTTTAAGATATTATTTATGTATTTGACAGAGAAAGATCACAAGTAGGCAGAGAGGCAGACAGAGAGAGAGAGGGAGAAGCAGGCTTCCCGCTGAGCAGAGAGCCCGATGCGGGGCTCAATCCCAGGACCCTGAGATCATGACCCGAGCTGCAGGGAGTGGCTTAACCCATTGAGCCACCCAGGCACCCCTACTTGTTTTGATAATGCTTTGTAGTTTTCTGCGTGGAGGTCTTGCAGATCTTTTGTTGGAATTATTCCTACCTACAGGATTTTTTAATATTAATGTAAATAGTATTTTTATGTCATTTTGCATTGGTGGCTGCTATATGAAAACAAAGTATATTTTTATATTTATCTTTTATAAATTCTCTTATTAATTCTAAGCGTTTGTAGGTTTTCAAGTTTTCTCTATGCATACAGGCATGTTATCTACAATAATAAGAGTTTATTTTCTTTTTCCCAAGTCTTATGCTTTTGTTTGTCTTATTGCAACAGCTACAATCTCCAGAATAATGTTAATTAGAAGTGGTGATAGTGGACCTCACTGTTCTGTTCCCAATCACAGTGAGAAAACTCTTAACTGTCCCTCAGTAAATAAAATTTAATTATACAAAATAACCCCTCCATAATAGAAAAAATAATAAATAATAAATTTTACCATCTAAAGTTATAAAATTTCCTAAAATCTATAGGAAAATTATTTAAATTAATAAATAAAATTATTTATACAAGACAATTAAACATCATAGTGTTCCATACTTCTTTTTTTCACTTAGCTATATTTTGCAGACTTCTCTCTAGATAGATAAGTAGTAGATAGATAGATAAATCAATATGTCAATATTTACTGGACTTTTAATTCCTTTGTTGTTGACCATTTATCTTATTTTCAATTTAGCACCAATTTAAAAATATTTTGTTAAATGTAGGACGTATATTTCTGTATGTTTGTATATAATGAGCTCTTGGAGTCAATTTCGATAATCTGTATTTTCTAGAAAACAATTTCACATGTAGTTCAAAGTGTATTGCCAGATTTATATACAGAGACATTACTTAGTTTCCTCCTTTTCTTCTTTTCTTCATTAGTTTTTTTTTTAATTTTTATCAAAAATTACTTCAAGCACACAGTATAAAAGTATATAGTCAGTTCTACAGTGGACAGTTACGTAAATAGCTCATAATTCTACAGCCATAGTTATTCCCTACATCATCTTAAATTCTGGAATTGGTAGGCAATGTGAGTTTTGCAGTTAATAAGTCTAATATGTCCTGAGTAGTATGAGTGGAAATCAGTGACCACCTAGACACATTCTAGTAAGACTGAGAGAAACCAAAGGCAAGGTGATCTAACAAACAGGCAAAGAAAGAAAGGCCTCTATTAATTAGCCTGATAAAAGACATCTTAGCAATACAGACTAAAAGGGGATCTTTGAAGAACTAAAGGGAAATAACTATTGATCTGGAATTCTGTCCTCAAACTGTCATTCCTTACTAAAGCTTCCTGTTATGCAGTTATTAACACAAAAAATAGCACTAGAGTATGTGTTTAGAGTATGTATTTACCGGAAATATATGATAGTTAGGAACTTTCACTCAGCTAAGAACACAATTTAATATACACACAAATGGATAATATGGAGACATTGGAAACGGCACAGTACACTACTTAGAACTCTATATGACCCATAGATCAAGCAGATAACAAATTAGTAAGCTTAAAGAAGATCTGAACTGTGCAATTATTGGACTTATTTTTAGAAGATATTCAATCTCCAGTTAGAACCTGCACATTCCATTCACATAAGTATGAAACATACATAAACATGATCACATACTAGGAATCAACTGTAAGTAAATACACAGAATTATTCTCTTTTATGCCCCATATCCTGACCAAAATGGGATAGAAATAGAAATCTACAGCAAAAAAGTAATGTAGGGGAGGAAAACACCCCCCGTCTTCCGTTGTAGCTTCTTGGGCTGTTCTAGTAATGACACTGATGTAAGGCTGATGAACAGGAGGAAAACCAAATTTGATTTACATGTACAGAAACCGCATTGGAAACATGAGACTCTAAGAACTGGCTAGACCAGGCAGTTTTTACAGCTTTTATACAAGGAGATAATCCGCGAAGAATTGGCAAGACAAAGGAGTTGGGACTTGGGGTTAGGTATTAGTGAGGAATTCGCAGGTTTGGCTGCACAGCGTAGTCAGTCCTCGGTTCCCTCTCCCTGCTGGGAAGGATGTCTCTCTTCCTGGTAAGGAGGGTACGTCTCACAGCGGACGTTTATCTCCTGCTTTTAGGGTGATGGGGGAGTGAGAGTGTCCCTCTTGCATAACCTGTTTCTTAAGCAACTTTAATTCAAAATAATCAATATTCTGTACTGTAAGGTGACTAACATAACACAATTAAAAAAAACACACAATACTCAAGTGTGGTGTATTGGGGTTGGCAGATTCTGCTCCTCTAAAAAAATGCATGATTAATAATTTCATACTTAATTTATAGCACTGGATGCACATATTAGAAAAATACGGGAACCTGAAAATCAACAAGTTTCTAGCTAATGGTGCATATAAACTAGTAGCAGAGTAAATTCACAGAAGTAGAAATGGAAAAACAAGTAATGCGCAAGAAATCAAGGAGAGAAGCAATAGAGGAAATTAACGAACCCACAAACTGGCTTTTGAAAAGGTATCATTGAGTAGACAAATAAAATAGAGGAGGCCCAAATAATTAACATTAGGAATGGAAATAAAAATATACCCACATGGTAGAGATGAGTTTTTAGAAAATATAAGAAAATAATAGATTATAATATATCAATATATTAGAAAAATTTCTGGTCAAAAGAAAAATAAGGCAATAGTTTGATTCATTTAATGAGTCTAAAAGAACCTTTGTGTCCAATGGCAAGAAAGCATAAGAAATAGAAATTAAGAGCTAATTCTGTAATTTATTCTATTATTTAAAAAATAACTATATGGTCTTATAAATAGATGTAGAAAAAATAACTTAGCAGAATTTAATACTTTTTCTTTTTTAAAGATTTTATTTATTTGCGATAGAGAGAACATGAGTGGGGTGGGGGGTAGGGAGAGAAGCAGGCTGTCCACCGAGCAGGGAGCCCAATGCGGGGCTTGATCCCAGGATCCTGGGATCATGACCTGAGCCGAAGGCAGAGACTTAACCCACTGAGTGCCCCCAGTGTCCCTAGAATCTAATACTTCTTCATGATCAACTACAGAGCAAACTAAAACAGAACCCTCCTACCATGGTAAGCAGTAGCGATTTTTCTTAAAATGATAAACGTTTGTGACGAAATCTTTCAACAAATAATATAATATAATATAATAATAAGAATGACAAAAGAGATAGCACATGGCAAATGTGGGAAACCTGTATGTTCAGGTAATTCAAAGCCTGGGTCTCTCCTTTCCTTCACCCACGTCCTCTGACAACCTCACCTCGTCTTCTGCTCTAACAACCAGTCTGTGCTGAGGACACACACATTTATTATTTCCATCCAGACGCTTTTCAAAACTCACGGTTCGTATGAACAACTCTCTCCTGACCGTCACTACTCAGTACCCATTTCGCATCTTGAACCCGACATGTGCAAAGCCCGTCCTCTGGTCTTCCCCATCCCACAAAACCTTCCCCCCTTACTTTTTCTCAGCTCACTTGATGGCAACGCTGCCTTTGTACTTTTTAAGAAGGAAACCTACAGTGGCCTTGCTCTCTCTGTTTCCCGTATGTGCCTCAGCCACTCCAGGTCCTCCCTTCAGAATGTGCCCGGAACGGGACCTCCACTCAGTATTTCCACTGTCGACTCGCGTCACCCCATGGGATGCTTCAGTGCTTCCCTCCCACCCCGGACAGCACAGCCGGTGCTCCTGACTCTGCTTTGCCTTCTTCTCTCCCCACATGCATTTGCCACCCACAAACACACAGTCTGCCTCCCTCCTGTGCGGAGTCCTGGTTTCGGGTTATCGCCGGCTCCTCCCATCACCATGCCAGTGTCCTGATGGCAGGTTCTCTGTTTCATTCTCTGATGTATCCGAAATTTCTGGAAGAGTGCTGGGTACACAGCTGGTGATCAATACATATTTGTTGAAGTGCTAAACCAGGCTGAAAGAGGGATGCCTTAGAGACACAAAAATGGGTTCTACCTCATGAGAAATCAGGGAAATGGAATCTGCACAGGCCACCATTCCTCAACCATCAGACGCTTATGTCCCCGGCCCCTAGAGTGAGATAATGTCAGATATTGATAAAGATGGACCAGAACAAGGCTATGTGTGCATTACTGTGAGACTAACTCCCTGCAGTCCCTGGGCGGAACAGCTTGTAGATTGTTTCTGAGCCTGGAAAGACCCTGGTGAGTCCCCAGGGCTGCTTCTGGCAGCAACATTGCTGAGACTGAGATGTGCAAATGGGACTACTGTTGTGGTGAGCTCAGTGTAGAGTGTAGACGCGTAGGAGCACGGTGGAGGTGTAGACGTGTAGGATCACTGTGTTGTACGCCCAAAGCTCATGTGATGCTGTGTGCCCACTACACCTCCACAAAAATAAACACGCGCACACACACACACACACACACACACACACGCACACACACACACACAGAATAAATAAAATGCAGAAGCGAACTCCTTTTCAGTAGATGACTAGAAAAATAAAGCACTTTCGCATGCTTGTGAAGTGGACTAAGAAAACCTACATTTTCTGGGATAGAGAGAGAGGGGGCTTTCATGTAATGCTGACGGCAAAAAGCCGCTTGTAGGGGCACATGCAACGCCAAAATGACATGTCTTATGCAATCAGTGTTGAATGTACAAATGAGGACCCTCTATTGCCTGGGGATATATATGCACACCACGGCAGTGAAAATCACCGAAACGTAAACGGAACATGGCCTGTGAACGTTTCAGAATGTGGACTGAGAGGAAGAACAGATGAATTAGTGGAAGGAAGGGCAGTGGGGCTGTGTCTATAGGGTTTTGTTTTTAAAGATCTGAAGCATGTCGGGCCACAGGTGAGCGCAGGGGGCAGTGGGCTCAGAGTGTCTGCTACCCTCCGTACTTTCCTCTGTATTAAAAATATTTCACATGAAACACCTTGAAAGTGTGCCACGTGGCATGTACTTTCTACAAGTTGAGACAGACACTTTCTTTGAATATATAATAGGCAGAGAACAAATTATTGGGGTCCGTGTCCCACTTTCCTTCTGTCATTTGTTGTGATGTTTGTCATCTCCTGGACGGTTTTGTGGAAAAAGCAGTGAGGGAGAAACTGGAAAGTGAGGCAGCTGGGAAATGCTGGTGGCTGAGCTCCCCGCAGCTCTGCTGCCGTCACCCCTGACCTTGGCCGCCGCTACGAGCGAGCTTTCCAGACCCAGAGATGTTCCCCTCGCTTTGGGAAGGACCTCAACATCTGGTCAAAGTGTATTAAAATGTTATCAAGAAAGGAGTTCCTATGACACATTTCTGTCTTTGTGTTGGTATTGCAAACACTGTATCTTTCTGAAAATGCACTTGGTAGAAAGAATCCCGGTGGCAGGTGGGATGGTGAGGACGCAAGGACCATGTCCTTGTGCGGGAACATCGTCGCCGGTGTGTGTCCCTGGCACGCACGCTGCCACCCAGTGGGGCATCTCAGGAACCACACGGACGCCTGTAAAAATCCTTGATTTGCTTAAAGCAAAGCTAAGTCAAACTCCCCTCTGATGTGGGAGGCTGAGAAAGCTTTGAATCATACAAAGAACGGGCAGTCTCGGAAGGAATTGTTTTGGTCCTTGGATACGTAGCTCAGCGCAGAGCCCGGCAGGCTCCGTGTCCTGCGCCTGCCCAGCTAACTCTCACTTAACCCCCGGGGACGCGTGTGTCCGAGGCTTCTCAGGGTCAGGCGGCCCGAGACACCTGTTGGGGGGAAGGGACCGGCCCAGTGAGCCCCTGCGCGTCCCGTCTGTGCCAGGGGCTCGGGTGGTGCGGGGAGCCGTCCCAGCAGTAAGCACAGGCTCTGCTCTCTCCACAGCCTGCACTTCATCGTGTTCGACACGGAGACGGCCCACGACACCCTGAAGGTGTGGGACGGCCCGCGGGACAGCGACATCCTGCTCAAGGAGTGGAGCGGCTCCCTGCTCCCCGAGGACATCCACAGCACGTTCAGTGCCCTCACCCTGCAGTTCGACAGCGACTTCTTCATCAGCAAGTCGGGCTTCTCCATCCAGTTCTCAAGTAGGTGCCGACCACCTCTCGTCTGTGTGCGGGCGCCCGTGTGCCGGGTCGCCAGGCCTCACTGCCCATCCTCGGGCCTCCCCCGTCGTGCAGCTCACTTCTGTTGAGCATCGTGATGTGACCTTCGGAACGGGCAGGGGGAGAGAAAGGTTCATTTTCAGACATGCTGTCCCCGACCAGATAGGGCGAGCAGGGCATCTCCGTAGTTACAGGAAAACAGAGACGTGCCATTTTAAAGCCTTCAGATGACCAGCGAATGGGGGCCCAGACAGAGGCTGGTCTCTACCCAAATGGGAACTTGGTCTCGGGTGGCTCCATAAACCTGCACCAACGCCAGGCTCCCTGGTCACCCCACTCTGTGCTGTGACGTCCCCACGCAGTGCAGCTGCTCATCAGAT
>NW_019154095.1:2871834-2922689 GCF_002288905.1 Enhydra lutris kenyoni | reverse complement strand
GGGAGGGCCTGCCGTCCACTAACCAGACGGGAGGGCCTGCCGTCCACTAACCAGACGGGAGGGCCTGCCGTCCACTAATCAGATGGGAGGGCCTGCCGTCCACTCCTGCAGAGAAGGGCCCTGCGTTGCCCCTCCTCTGGGCCAGGGTATCAGGTAGTTCGCGTGACAGAGTTATCCCAGCCGGATCGCCCACGGGACCTCCCACTTGAACACTGGCGCTCTTACCCCCTGACAGCCTGTCAGGCCCATTTTTTAACGAGCAGTTTCCCAAGAAGGAAGGAGTGCAGGGACTTCGTGGACGCTGACCCTCTGAGCACCCGCCACGTCACACCCTGTAGAGAGGTCGTGTACCTTGGTGGTGTGCAGGGTTGGCCATGAAACAGGTGAAATTCGCACATGAGCACACTCCCATTCAGCTTTCTCTTGGCAGGCCACTGGTGAACCACTTTTAGGATTTACATAAGAAAGTGGACTTAGCTCAGTTTAATGCTTTAAAAGGTTGCTAATAAAAATGAAATTATCGTCTGCACAATTTTTCATCTCCGGTTTCACTGAGCTTCTAGTGCAGTGATTTGCAAACATGTGTTAAATTTTTCACTGGCCTGTTGTAAAAATATTTGAGGTAAGTTTGCTCCAGCTAACCTGGTTTAGGGGAAAACATTCCTTTATTCTAAGATTTTTGCTCTTTTTATCTTCAGAAATGGGGATGAGTAGATGGTAGATGTGTGACTCATTATGGTAGATGTGTGAGTCATTATGGTAGATGTGTGACTCATCACCCCTCATCTGGCAAAACAAAAAGTTGGCAATGCAATGAGGTGGTGTTTGTTTCTCTCTCCTACTCATTCCATCGTTACCTCGACTTTTTTAAAATACATGATTATTTAGAGCACGTTTAGGTGCAAGCAAAATGGAAGGGAAGGTACAGAGGTTTCCCATCTGCACTCCCCCCTCACGCACAGCCTCCCCTGTGATAATTGTTGGTGACATGTCATCACCCACAGACGTGGTTCCCATGGGGTTCACTCTTGGTGGTTGACGTTCTGTGGGTTTAGAAAAATGGATAATGACGTGTGTCCACCATTTTAGTACCACACAGAGTAGTTTCACTCCCTAAAAATCCTCTGTGTTCTGAGTACCCATCCCTCGCCGGCACCCTCCACCCCTGACAGTCCCTTTACGGCCTCCAGAGCTCTGGTTTTCCCAGACTGTCCTGGAGTTGGAGTCATACAGTGTGTGGTTTCTCAGACGGGTTCTGTCACTTGGCGACATGCATTTAAGGCTCTTCCATGTCTCTTCACCTCTTAATTCATCCCTTTTTAGTGATGGAAGATATTTCATGGTCCGCATGGGCCACAGTTCATTCATCACTCGCTACCAAAGAGCATCTCGGTCACTTACAGGTTCTGGCAACAGGGAATCGTGGCTCTGAACATTCTTGTGCAGGATTGTGTGTGGGTGCACATTTTCCGTTCATTTTGGCAAATACTGAGGACTAGGACTGCTGGATTGTAGGGTAATGGGGTGTATGGTTTTGTTACTGGCCTTTTTAAAATTTCCCCTTTATTAAATTCTTACAGAACCCAGAAAACACTTATTTTCCTATGTTCCTTCATGATTTCCCTCTCTTCAAAAGACAACTTCCTAGTTTTTTTTTAATAGGCCCTTCATTATAGTTATTTGAGAATCATAGATGTTTTGATCTTCCTTGTTAATTAATTAATTAATTAAAATGTTGATGCTTAGGAAGTGATCAACATGAACACACCCATTAAAATTCCTACGGAAATGAAACTTAGTTATTTTTTTAAAAAATTCAGTATTCGAAATCCAGTTTGAACCATGTGAAATTGTCATTTTTGTAGATAAAAATGTATGACAGTTGGCAATTTCATAAAGTTTGACAAGACCTTGCACAAGAACTTTCCCTCCCCAACTTCCAGCTGATGAGTCCGTGAGTCTGGTATGCTCTGGAAAATTCCATGTTAGGAGCAAAAATATACTGCTGACTCTGAGGCTTTTTTGTGAATGGATTGCCTCAAGGTTGTCTTTAAAACTCTATAAAAAGGGGGCAGAAACAAGACATACAAACTTTGTTTGGCATAATTTAGAAAAATTAATCTTGGACCCTAAGTAAGGAAATGTAGGTTTCTCACTTAACCTCTAAAAGTCTGTGACTGGCCTCTTGTTTTTGTCCTTTTTGCTTTATTTGTGAATTGAAGATACTGCACCAATTTCCAAGGACCTTTGCATTTCCAAGACTCTGTATTTCGTACTGTACATTTTCCCTTTGCCTTATAGATTATTCTTTTCCATTTCTCAAGCTGCTCTCTGACCCTAGGAGTGAACTAGTCTTCTGTACTGTTGGGATTCATCCTGTGGGGAGCTCTGGCAGGACATGAAAGATACAAGGGAAAGAGAGGGGTCATGGTTCCCATATACCCTGTTCCCTCCCTGCTGGTTTCCCGGGGTTGGCTCTGTTCCCCAGTCAGAGTTCAGTGCTTGTCTCAAGAAGCCATCCACGTTATTTTCCAGTTCTTATAACCAGTTCCCAGGAACCACACTTCTACCTGGGACTAATCTTTGAAAGAAACCCTTTCTAATTATCCTATCAGAAGTGTACAGTGTGTTTTGTGTTTGATCCCAACAAATACAATTCCATAAGCAACATCAGCAAACACATGAAATGGTCAAAAGTGTGTTCCACTCTCCCGGTTATTAACACAAATCCCGTTCTCATTTTTCTAAGTGAACTTATATCCAGTTCAAGCTCCCATGTGTTAAGATAGATGAGAAGCCTGATGTCCGCTGACTCCACAGAGCTCCCTCCCCATTCTGGTGCGTGTGGGAATCAAAGATGTATTCCTCAGAGTGCATAGGGGAGGACCAGGTCCTCTCTGTCCTTGGGTGTTACTGCCACTCTTGTGTCCCCATATGGTCCTGGTCTATCTGGGTGCCATTTCTCTTGGCAACCACACTGATTGTCTCACATGGGCTCTATCTGTAGATCACAGGCTGGAACACGGGCAGTCATCCGGCCATCTCCACTGCCAAGATACTCCGTGAACCATACAGCAAAATTTGTCACTTCAGGAATACCAGTGGGAGTGGGACACTGTGTGTCTGAGAACTTGATGAAAAGTTGACTCTTACACCTAGGGTTACTAACTTGTCAGAGTTTGCCCAGGACTTGCCTCACTTTACCAAAGAAGTTCCTGAAACCCTTTAGTCAGATTATAAAACAAACACCTCCATGTTCCAGGAACTTCTTCCAACGAAACTAGGACAGCTGGTCACCCTACCCACACCCATGACCCATGTGCCACTGTCCATCTCTCCAGTCCCAGAGCCTTCCTTTCTCCACCAGAGGCTCCAGCAAGAAAACTAATTCAAGCTGGAGTCTTTCCAAACCAAAGGCTTAGTCTCTTCAAAATCTGCAAAACAACCGTCCAGACCAAAAGGGCTTTGCTCCTCTTCTGTACCGGAAGAGGAAGGAAAAGTCCATGTATGTGCTTCTGTGATCTTGAGACAGGAAAAAAAAAAGAAAGAAAGAAAGAAAGAAAGTAAAAGAAGAAAGAAAACCTACTTTATGTATGTTACACTGTTTTACCACTCATAAGTCAAGCTAATGTTAAATTTGAAGTATGAGCACGGCACTGTGGGTTCAAAGTAAAATTTAAAATGATGGAACTGAAAAGGAGTGCTTTCCTCATAGAATTGAATTTCAAGTATGACCACTGTTGCCAGGCAAGAGTGCCGTTTATCCACTAGTATTAAATTAGAGTTTTCTTGATGAACCATTTTGACTGGATAGTATGCCAATAGCATGTGAGCTAAGAATTACAGGTGTCACTGAAATATCAGAGGGAAATATTTGTTCGGCCATTGGTTTTCTTAGGGACATTTGAATCATCAGATTTTAAATAAATTTGGGGCATAGGAATGGGACATCAGTGCTGCTGTACCTCACAGGCACATAACTCCATGGTAAGTTGGAGCTTTGTGATTTTATTGGACAGCGTCCCTGTCCCCACGACACCATCATCCACTGCTCCAGGCTTCCCTTTCTCTCTTAGTCCTCCTGAGTCCAGTGGCCTCCCTACGGCAGCCTTCTTTGCTGATTTTCCTCTTCCTTCCCCAAACTGTAAAGGCTGGATGTCCCCAGGGTGACATTGTGCATTTCTTCTCGACCAGCATTCTGTCCTCAGGTTCTGTCAGCCACGCTCCCATCACCCCCTTCCCCTGAGCGCCGGCTGTCTAGTTGGCCCTGCTGTCCACGTTGACGTGGAGACACAGAGCAGGCAACTGGACCCACGACACTTGACCGCACTTCTCATCAGTCCTGTCCCGAGCCTCATGTTCTTGAAGCCTTCCCTGCCACAGCAGATGCCACCCGCACTGATAGTTGCTCGGGGCAAAGCTTTTGTTTTTAGAAATCTCTTTGTTTCACATCCCACGTATCGTCCAGCAACAAATTCAGTCGGGTCCGTATTCACAACCCCAGTTCCAACCAGTTCTCTCAGCCTGTACCCCTGCCACCTCGGTCTAAGTCGTCTGGGATCGGGCTGAGCTGTCATGGTCGACCAACTGGCTTCTCCTCTCCTGTCCCTGCCCACTTCCTCACTCACCCGAGCACGGGAAGCAGGATGCGTCTTGAGTGGGGCAACTCAGAAGACAACTCACTTCTGGCCAGAACTCTCCGCATTCTCCATGTCACCCACAGTCACTGCCCCCCATCCTGTCAAGCCCCTTGTACCGGGCGCTCCAGCAGGACATCCCCCTCCCTCGGTGTGCCTGCATATACGTGTATGTTCATTGTACTACTTGCATAAACCCTCTCCTCTCTGCTGGCTCAGTGAACCCCAGTGTAGCCGCAGCCGCCTTTTAAGGTTGCCTTAGCAGATGAGTCATTGGTCTCTTAACCGTCTCCCAGTCCAAGACCCACATATCTGTTCCCGTGCTCACAGCGAGAAGTCCATTTGCAGTCAGCAGACTGCGTTCTTGCAGGGCAGACTGTGTTTGTACTTCTGCAGCATGGTGGATAATTAGTGGCTAAAAAGTATTTGCTAATTGAATATGCTTGAAAATATTAGGGTGACTGTGACTGCTTCACAAACACCGTGCACGTGCCATCTACGGGGATGTTGTCTTTTGCATTAACTTTAGCTTCATTCAAAACTTCTGAAAGAAGATTTTAATAACGCATATTTAAATGCTGATTTTAATATTACGATTCTTTCACTTCTGGATTTGTTTTTACCCAATGTTGACAGTTAAGATAAATTATCTTCTCATAGTGTTTATTATCAGGAGTTTAGTGGCCCGATATAGACTGCATTTTGACTAGTTAAGAACACAGAAAAATGCCGTAAAAGTCAGGCATTTTTGTTGACCATTTACGTTTTGTAATTATTTAGAAAATTTATCCTTGATTCCTTCATGTCTTGATACCATTTGGAAACAAGGCAGAACATTTTTATTTTATAAAGCTTAATACCCATTTTGAAAACGAATACGGTTTAATCTATCATTTGATAAATTTTGTTACTTCATTAAGGCATGATCGTTTTTTCTGTGCGCTGAAGCGATTTTGGGCCAGGAAACAGTCATTGCTTATCGCCAACTCTGCATGTCTGCATGTGTTTCAGGATGACCGACGGAGTAGGGCGAGGACCGCGCACTTCCCCATGTGTGTGTTTACTTCACCTGACCGTAAGGCAAGCCTTTCTGTGCTAGGAATGAGCTGTTGATGCTCACGAGATAAGCAAACCCCATTAAAGGCCCCTTGTCCTGCCCGCTCGGCGCAGCATGTAAACAGGAGAACATGCGCTGACTAGTGCAATTATGCTAATCGTAATCAGCCTAACATTTTTCATTAAAGCTTAATTACCATTTAATCATGCATAAAATGCAAGAAAATGCAGTTCAGCACACAAAACTGACCTTTACTCTGAGGGTTAAATAAACTTCCAGCCAGCCTTCCGTGGTCCGGACTGCCAGCTCCTCTGTCTTCGGGAACACAGCTCTAGAGCCACTTGGTTCTGAGACTGATTTCTTCGTAAATCCTGGCTGTAACTTAGTGGCTACGTGACATCTCTTCCTAATTTGCTTTATTGAAAGATAATTTAGTAGGTACACTTTTATGTTAAAAAAACCCTCATCCGTTGTTCATGATGGGAGAGCCCATGGGGACTGCCAGATGCAGATCGGCGTAGGATTGTTTTATGGGAGAGACCCAGCCACGAACCCTAGGTTTATGGGCCAGGGTTCTGGAGGGGCAGCTAGAACCGCTGCTCCTCTCTGCCCTCCCGGAACCTTCCTCATGGGACCGATGGAGAACTGACCGTCAGTTTTTATCACTGGCCACTCTCACGCATGGACCGTGAACGGCTCAGGGTCAGAGAGGGCCACTCAGCGTTGATTACCAGCACCTGCTGGTGCTGATGTCCTGAGTTGATAGAGCGTAAGATGCCAGTTTAGTTGAGACTTTAAATCCTGTAATTTCGTGGAGAGCAGGGATTTTAGCCGTGATCAGTTGTGTGGTACCCTCAAGACTGGTAAGAAAAAGAAAGGAGAGAAACAGGACGTGTAAATGACACCTTTCCTGTTTGTGAGAATACATCTTTTTTTTTCCCTCCAGTTTTATTGAAATACAATAAGGTAGTTGTATAAGTTTAAGGTGTACAAATGGCAATTTGATATGTTTATATTTGGAAAAATGATTATCGTCTTAGCTTTTGTTAACACCTCCCTCACAGCACATAATCACCGTTTCTTTCTAGTGGTAAGAACATGTAATCTCTACTCTCTCCTCAACTTTCAAGTTTACAATCAGTATTTTTCACTATAATCAATCACCATGCATTAGAGTCTTAGAATTTGGTTTTTTTTTTAAGATTTTATTTATTTATTTGACAGAGATCACAAGTAGGCAGAAAGGCAGGCAGAGAGAGAGAGGAGGAAGCAGGCTCCCTGCAGAGCAGAGAGCCCGATGTGGGGCTCGATTCCAGGACCCTGGGATCATGACCTGAGCCAAAGGCAGAGGCTTTAACCCACTGAGCCACCCAGGCGCCCCGGGCATCTTGGTTCTTCCCACACTTTGGCGACTGTGGCCATTGCTGCTATAAACATTGGGGTACAGATGGCCCTTCTTTTCACTACATCTGTATCTTTGGGGTAAATACCCAGAAGTGCAATTGCAGGGTCATAGGGAAGCTCTATTTTTAATTTCTTAAGGAATCTCCACACTGTTCTCCAAAGTGGCTGCACCAACTTGCATTCCCACCAACAGTGGAAGAGGGTTCCCCTTTCTCCACATCCCCTCCAACACACGTTGTTTCCTGTCTTGCTAATTTTGGCCATTCTAACTGGTGTAAGGTGGTATCTCAATGTGGTTTTAATTTGAATCTCCCTGATGGCTAGTGATGATGAACATTTTTTCCTGTGTCTGATAGCCATTTGTATGTCTTCATTGGAGAAGTGTCTGTTCATTTTTAAATTCCTCTTCAGTGCTCCAGAATTCATTGTTTATGCACCACACCCAGTGCTCCATGCATATGTGCCCTCCTTAATACCCACCTGTCTGATGTATCTTGTTTAACGTAATACCCTCAATGTCATCTGTGTTGTCACAAATGGCAGGATTTTTTTCTTTTTTTAAGACTGAATACTACCCCATTATGTGTCTGTAGAGATGTAGATATGGATCGATGTGAAGATAAACACAAACGATGGGAGTACGTCTTCTTCACCCACTCATCTACTGATGGACATGTAGATTGTTTCCATACCTTGGCTACTGTGAGCAACGCTGCAGTGGACATGGGGGTGAGGATATTTACTCAAGATCCTGTTTTAATTTTCTCTGGATTAACACCCTGTAGTGATATTGCTGCATCATCCCATAATTCTACTCTTTAATTTTCTGAGGAACTTCTGTACTGTTTTCCACAGTGGCCGCACCAATTTACATTCCCACCAACAGAGCACAATGGTTTCATTTTCTTGAGGACGTCTCTTTGATGCTTGACAATAAAAGAGGTTATCCACATTTTTCTATAGAACTACCAGTTGGAATATCATCTGTGACAGCGTTTCTGCTGATATAAACCCTACCCAGGCTCGAAGCTCATGCATCAGACCTCAGGCAACTGTGATTTCTGTGGACCGTCACAGTGTGCTGACCCTCTCCTATGACCTTGGACATAAAATGTCCCATGAATCTCAAACTCTAAATCAACTCATGTTGTATTAGGCAGACTTGAGCAACCTTATTTTAAGGAAAGGGCAATGCTCCCAGATTTAATAGACTGAATTCTCACAATGTCTTAAAAACATGACATTCAGAAATAAGTTGAGTCGGTAGTTGAGAGCATGAGACATGCAAATCACTGTGACGATAACACTTGAGGCTGACCATCCAACCTCACCCTGTCCAGGATAAGGGGACCCTTAGCCTTGTAGACTGTGTCATACCATAACTATAATAATTTGGCGGTAAGAAATTTAATCATTCCCTTCTTCACTCATGTATGAATGGCATTTATTTACCAACAAATATTTGACCCCTTCCTGTTATGTTTCTGATACGATGCTGGAGCAGGAGACCCAGCGCTGCGGAAGGCAGGAATCGCCCCAGTCATCAACAGTAGTGGGGGAGAGGCAACTGGACAATTACATCTTTGGAGTGTATGGTTATAGCACCATCGTAACCACATCTGTGCCGTTCAGAACCAATCCTCTGTGTCTCTCTGGTTCTTGTGGATCCTGCCCTGCCCTTCCCCGCCCTTGGATGACCAGTCCAGCTCTGGGCCTATCAGTTCCTGTCCTCTACCCTTTGGTCTTCTCCACTGCACTTCCCTAACCTCTCTTGGGATGTGTGCTCTCTATGCTTCACCTAAAATGCTTGAAGAGTTACGTTCAAACATGTCTTTCTTCTACTCTTGTCTTAACATTCCTGTCCTCCCTCCCCACCTTTACTTGATTTCTTTGCTTTTACTGGGGCATAGAGGCTATTGCTTTCTCCCTCCCAGTCCTTCCTCTTAATTCATGACTCTGCTTCCTCTCAGAGCAATGCCTTCCACAGAATCACGTCCCTTACGATGTACTGCCCCCTCCTATCTTGTGGGCTCTCGGGCATTGTCTCCTGCCCCTGTTCTCATGCACGCTGAGAGGGTTCCTGACAAGAACCACAGGAGCCAGCAGCGTCTTCACTCTAAATGTTGGCCACCACCTGTGCAGGGCTCTGCTATGTCATTTACTTGTCTGGCGAGCTCTTGTCCCCACTCACCTTACCATTTTCCATTCTTCACCACCTTCCTCAAATGATCAAACTTCTCGTATCCTCTTTCACTTAGTAGATGACCTCAAGTCACACCTCAGCAAAGACAAAGCCATCAGATGGGTGCCCTCTGCTTCCCTCCAACAGCCATACAGACCAATGGAAATGTCTGTTTCCTCACTCCTATTCCCCAGAACATCAGCCCCTTCTCGGGAGCAGGGCTCGCCCTAACAACACAGCTGCCGTGGGGACTTTGTTCTGTGTGTCGACCTCTCTCTCATGCTCCCTGATTCCTTTCTTCAGGTTTATAAGTGCTGAAATCACAATTCAAAATAAATACCTATGACTACCATGGTCCACTTCTGGGTTTCCTCTTGTTTCTCTGCTTTCGTAGAACACTTGTCCCAGCCCCACAGGCCACCCGCGGGTGATCTGCACGGGACCCTCATCACATACGCCACCGAGACAGCTGGGTCTCCTCCTGCCCAGACTCTGTCCATGGGGCCATTCAGAGCAGTGCAATTGTGCTGAACGTGGATGTGAGGAGGGCCACCATGGCATAGACAGATCTGACCACACTGAGCACCTGCTTGAAAGCTACTCAAGTCTCTCGCTCTCGTCGGAATAAAATCCGAGCTCTGTCACAGGACCTTGAGTCGGTCACCGTCCGGCTTCTGTCTGCCTCCATTCGCACTCACTGCTTCTGCTCCTGCTTCCATCAGATCTTTTCTCATGTGCAGACTTTCCCTTGGCTGCTCCCTGGGCTGAGGCCACCTCCCCCACCACAGTCTTCATTTTATAAGTTGCAGTGAAACGCAGCCCCTTTTAGGAGATTCTCTGGATCCAAGAATAAGTAAGAACCCATTCTATCTGATTTTTACACTTCCCTCTCATAATATTCAACACACGTTATTATTTTTTTAATGACTTTCTCATTGTTATGGAAAGCCCGGTACTCAGAGGTCAAAGATGCTTTGCAGCGAGGACCGTGTTTACTTTCTGCTTCACAGTGACACAAAGAATTTTGCCTTTCTGTCTTCTGCCCTGTGTGTACATCTGCATTTTCTGCATATTTCTTACTTTCTTAGTTATTGGTTCTGGCGAGATTGAATTTTCTAAACGAATTATTTTCTAAAAATAGTTTTGTTCTAAATATTTGTTGTCTCTAGGATGGTTCCAGATCTGCCCAGAAGATGTGTGTCAGATTCCACTCAAAGTAACTTCAAGTAGACCGCCCCCGCCCCGCAACAGCTCACACCCTAACCAGGACAGGTGGAAGCTCGCGTGGGGTGTGGACCGGAGTAACGTACTAGGTGGCACGCACATTACTAAAAAGACTGTAGGCTCTCCAAATGCCAGCAGTCCTGTCACTGAGCGCAAGGAGAGACCATGTACATACGTCATTTCTATTACATATAGAGTCTTTACTTTATATTTATATATAAAAATTATGTGTATAACTTAAGCTTAATTAGACTGATTCGAACTTCGACAAACGTCATGACCTCAAATGTACACATATAACACACACACACACACACACACACACACACACGTATAATTTTTAGACCAGGAGACACAGAGGCGTGGTTTTCCATACATGAGAGCACCTGACCAAGGGCTTGGCCCCATCCTTACCAGTGATGTAAACTTCAGCATGTGAGTCAAACCCATTAGCGATAATTTCCATGGCAATTAGGTTAAATGAGGACAGAACACCGAGTCTACCGTGGCAGAGTTTAATGCAGACTATACGCAAAGGTACAGAAGGTAAAAGCACTTTGACTTATCCGTTTTCTCCAAATCTGAGGGATTGCTATTATGGATTCTCGCTTCTAGAAATAGACTCCAGGGAAGTATTACGTGATAAATGGTGTAGTCTGCGGTTCTCAAATTAGATTTTTCCCTCGCTTTGGCCTCCTGCTTCACACCACTCAATTCAAGCGGACAGGAGGAAGGTTCTCCTGACTCGTGCTTGGCAAGAAAGCTATAGATAATGTAGTTTTGACTTCAAAACAGGAGAAGATAGTAAAGAAATAAATATCACTTTATCATCTTAATGATACGATACCAGAACTTTGCACTGCTTCAGCGGGTTGAGGTTTCTACAACATATTGAAATTATTCATCATGCCTTTGAAATCAATCCATAATAGGCGAATTTGCAACACTTTTAATGAAAAACCTGATGGTGATGATTTCCTCTCCTCCAATCTGTTTTTCGTCAATACACAGCTGTTCATTGTTCAGACCAATTGGAAAGCAGATAATCAGTTTAATCATGATGGCTTTTGTGAGTAGATATTTAGAGAAGGCTCTTTGGAGGATGAAGGTTGAGGTTTTTAATTTGATTTTGACTTCAGATATAAAGAAACTAAAATTACGATGATTCACTGAGGGATCCTTCAGTGTTACAAGGATGCAAAACACAGCCAGGCTGGCACAGGGCATTCAAAATTAAAATATTTGTGTTGGTATTAGACATACGGTGGTTTATAACTAACTAGGATCATATTTCTAAACCTCAAAGGGCAAACATACTTGGTTTCTCCTAGGTTTCTATATTTGGCAATAATAGAAGAAGCACTGTTGATTACTGTAACTGTCTCCGAGAACGCCCAATCCATTCCCCGAGAGGAAGTTTGCTTGCCACACCATGCAGTCCTAGGAAGTTAATTGAGACAAGTGAGTCGAGTATTGGGAACACTATTACTCCGTTATATTTTTAGGCCTTTTTATTAAAGAGTTTCAAAGTACATTTCTTTGCATGGTCTAAGTTTTACAACTACATGACATCCAGAATTCAAAAACACAGTTTCATGACTAAAAAGAGGTGTTGGAACATTTATTTGCAAGAATTAGGAAAACCATTTGATTTGTAGATATTGTCTACACTGGACATTTATTATATACCAGTAATATGGTCTTCCCAATGACTGATTTTAAGTGTCTCTCAGAGCTCACTGAGAAAGTTAATTTAAAATAATTTAAACGAGGTAGTTTAAAACAAATTCCAGTATTATAATATACCAACTGGAGAACCAGAATCCAACTACAAGACTTGACTGGGCAGGGGAAAAGGGAAAGTGAGTGAGGCCTGAATTAAAAATGAAAATCTACAGGGTCGGGGATCATGGCTTAGTCTAACAGTTGCCATATCAATAACATCTCTTGAATTATTATATTTTCATTTAATTAGCATGAAACCTTTTTATGGGATTCAGACTGGTTTGGCTTTAATAAAATACACATTCCTCTTTGTGCAAAAGGAAGGTGATTGATTTATTTCTGTTGCCTATGAAGTTGTTTTTAATTGTAGAAATCAATTTCTACTTGTGTTCAGCGGATATGTTTGACATATTTCATAGCTATTCAGCACATGTCCTGTATAAAGCTCATAAGGCAAATTTTTCCACTTTTGAAATATTGTGACACAGAACTCCCAAGTGGCAGATCATCAAGGGTGTTTAATGTTTTCTCAGAATGTCACTCGTTCTGTCTACACATCTGTCTTAACACCTGTGTTTCCACTGACAGCCTACAACCTTCCATGCTTTTGGAGGCTTTATCATGTCTGTTCATGGAATCCTTTTCCTCTGGTTCGTTATTCCTCCCTCCTAGATCTTGGTAACAACACGGATAGAGCCTCTGGGGTTAGTAATTGTGTTCACTGGAAAGGACTTTTTGTTCAGTTTCGCATTTTTCCCCCCAAGAGGAATTGTCATTGTCCCCAGGAATAGGCAAAAATGACACCGTGTAGGGTCCATCTTCAGATTTGCCAATATTGACCAAGAATTTACAATCGTGAAACCTATAAAGCTTTCCATCATGAAGGAACAATGAGAAATACATGATTTTTGTGTCGGGTCTGGATAAAATTTTAATCCCTTTCACTATGAATTGAAATGTTTATTCACATACTTTTATATGATACAAAATTTTTATAAGTGAAATGGCTAATATTCATTATAATGTAATTCAAATGAATGCTATAACTTATACATATATATTTTGTTTATATATTTTTTCATTGAAAATTTTCTTTAGAAGTCATTATAAATTCACATGCACTTGTAAAAACTAAAAGAGAGATTCTATGGATCCCTCCCCCAGTTTCTCCCAATGACAACACTTTACAACGAGGGACTGCGTATCCCAGCTGGGTTCATGGCTTCAGTATGCTCAATATACAGACCATTCATCAGCACAGGGAACCTCAGGTTGCACTTGAATGCTCACACCCATGTCCCTCCTGTACCCACTCCATCTTAAACCCCACAACCATTAATCTGTTCTCCATTGCCATAACGTTGTAGTTTCCAGCATGTTCTGTGCAAAGAATCATGGAACATGTCCTCTCCTGATGGACTTCTCACTCAGCGTAGTTCTGGGGAGACGCCCCTGCTCCCTGTCTGCAGCCACAATGTATCTCCTGACATTGCTGGAGAGTACTCCACGGAACGGATGTGCTAGCTCACTTAATCACCCGCCCGCTGAGGGCGATCTGGGTTATTTCTAGTTTGGGGCTATTATGAATACAGCTGCTATACACATTCACGTACAGGTTTTTGTGCGAACATGACTTTCTGTTTCTCAGGGATAAATGCCCCGAAGTCTAATTTCTGGGTTGAATGATAATGGGATGATTAGGTTGTAATGGCCAAATGATTTTCCAGAGTAGCTGAACCATTTTATGTTTTCACCCATGATGCATAATTGACCCATCCCCACCAGCATTTATGTTGTCCGTGGGTATGCACGTAAACAGAATGATACGTCATATTATTGGCTGTGCTCATAGACATTATGCAATTTCTTAATGGCTAATGATTATGAACGTCTTTTTAGACCCTTATTTATCATGTGTATATTCTCTTCAGTGAGATATTTCTGTATGCCTTTTGCCCATTTTTGGTTGGATTATTACTTTTCCCATCTTGAGCATTCTTTATGTATTTTAGATATTAGTCCTTTGTCAGATATATGGCTTTCAAACTTCTTCTCTCAGTATGTAGCTCTTCTATTCAGCCACTTAAAAAATTTTTCAGAGGAAAGGCTTTAACTGTGATGATGTCTAATTTATCAACATTTGCTTTTATGGATCGTACTTTTGTTTCCTTGTCTAACTACGGACTCCTTGCCCTGCCCTAAAGCCCGAAGATTTTCTAAAGCTTTTAGAGTTTTATCTTTTATATGGAAAGCTGTGTTCTGTTGTGAAGTAGTTTTCATATAAGATCAGACTTAGGTCAAGGCCCCCATTTTTTTTTTTTTTCCATCTCCTATGCATTGCTCCAGCACCGTGCGCTCCTTTTGAAATACAGATGGAGAGAGATTCATTCTCCTGTGCACTTGAACAGTCATCACTACCCTCTTTGAAGGGCGTAGATCTCGGTAGACTCCATGTCTCCAATTATTGAAGGACCTTGACATTTTCAGAAATTAAAGGAGGTATGTTGAGGCTTAATTACATGGCTCTTTGTAAAATTCAAACCCACTCTCTTTAATTTAGAGTTCAGGCTTAAGTGGATGTACCCCGACAGATGAATTAAGGTTTCTCTTTCTGTCTGTTTTCTAAAGCTTTTTCAGCCACTTATGCAATAATGGACATGTAACAGAATTCTGACTGTTGGTTAGTGTTTGTCCTATGAAACATGAAGTCTGTGACCCTCAAGATTTCCCTATTCGTCACAAGGGTCAAACCTAAAAGAGAAACTTTCGGAAAGACGATAACCTTATCATGTGCATGAAGAGTTGAATTCATAAAGAATTTAAATCATTTTTCTTAACTCAAGAACATAAGGATTAATGAGATAAAGTGTTACTTTCTTGATGATCAATAGAAGGGAAACGAAAGGCCACAGGACTGCTAAGAGTTATTGCATGATGGTTGTGTGTGGCAGGGCAGCAGACCCTCTCTGAAGGAGGGTAGCAAGTAGCAAGTATTTCAGGCTTTGCAGGTCACAGGTGGTCCGTGCTGCCGTCAGTCAGTCCTCCTGCTATGCTGGGAAAGCAGCCGTAGGTCGTAAATGAACCGTCATGGCCGCGTTACCGTAAAATTACATTCACGCACACTTGAACTTCATGAACACAATTTGAATTTCACGTGTCATGAAATAGTATTTTTTCTTTTGTTATTTTTCAACCACTTAAAGATGTAAAAACCATTCTTACCTTGCCAGCCCTAGCAGAACAGGTGTTGGGCCAGGTTTGGACCTCGGGCCATAGTTTGTCAACTCCTGTTGGAGACCATTAAAAGCAGAATCTCTCAGTTGGTGCCTTTATATCTGCATTAGGCTCCCCAGTTCCATAAACGTGGGGATGAGATAGAAACTCCAGTATCTCACTCATGTACACATTAAAGTTGCAGGTATGCTTTTATGATGACAAGGAGAAAAGATAAATTATGTTTAATTGATCCCTGTAATTGGTTTGTAAACTCATCAAGAAGTAAATAACCTTTTACAGATAAAGCAAATCTAATAGTATAATGCTGAGAAGTCAAATCCTAAATACATAAAAAACTATATTTATGTTGTTTATTAACATCATCTGTGGGGGGGGGCGGGGATCTTCCAACCTATTTAAAATTGCAGCCAAGCCCCTCCCTGCTGTTCTTCACCAGACTCTCCCACATCCTAGTTCCCCAGCATTCTACATCTTTTACTTCACTTCTCTTATTATCAACTCCTCCCACAGTAGTCCGAGCCCTAAGGGGGAGGGGCCCTAACCAGCTTCTCTGCCCGGGTGGTCCCAGTGTGGAGAACATTACCGGACACACGGCAGGCACTGGAGGGAATAAATGAGCCAATGAAAACGCACCCCCACCCTGGTTTTTGTTGTTGTTGTTTTCTTTTCTTTTAGCAATTTACTGACTTTGGGGTAATACAAACATGTTCTTACTTAACATGCTATTTTTGCATTTTGAATTATTCGGCAGAGATAGAAGAAAGCTCTACCATAATGTAAGATTCTTGTGTAGGTAAAAAACAAAATAAAGTAATAATCCTGTCAATCCGGAAATTACTACGTGAAAAGACGCCTTTGATTAAATACAGCATCACCCTGTCCTTTTCCTAAGATTGGCATTTCATCGCACAGATGTGGGGTGCAGCTGGAGAGTCGTGCTCCCAAAGGGTTCATGTTCACAGTACCAAGTTTGGGGATGAGGGTCACCATAGACAACAAGACCCTCCAGTGTCACCCATTCCTTGGGCTGTGGGCATGAATGAAAAGAGGGAGATCAGGGGCGCCTGGGTGGCTCAGTGGGTTAAAGCCTCTGCCTTCAGCTCAGGTCCTGGGATCGAGTCCTGAATGGGGCTCCTTGCTCACTGGGGAGTCTGCTTCTCCCTCTGCCTGCTGCTCCCCCTGCTTGTGCTCTGTCTCCCTCACTCTCAAATGAATAAATTTGAAAAATATTTTTCAAACAGAGGGAGATTAAAGCTCTATTCAGTAGATGAGTTAAGGGTCTAAACAGAAGTCCTTTTACCCATGAAGGTGGCAGGTTAATCTAGAAGTATCAAGAAGAAAATGAGCCAACTCTCACCCAGGAGGGCTACACATCTAACATACAGGCCAATGTTTGCACAGTGTTGTCATCGCACCAATTAATTTTTTATGTAAAAACTTGCTGTTTTCCATTTGTAGTTTTTCATAATAGGGCAGCTTTTATAATCAACTGTATTTTGTGTGTACTTTTTCTTAGTTTTTAATGTGGCTCATAAAAAATGATAATTTCACACTTTGCATTTATTCTCCTCCTGTCGGTTAGTTGGCGCTGCACAGTGTTTTTGGTGCCTTTCTGGTCACGGAAACACAGCTCCACGAACCACTTATAGAAATTAACATCATCGACTGAAAACTAAATTTCTGAATATGAGGTCCAGACCAGGAAGTAATTTAGGCTAAAAAAACAAACACCTCATTTCCTTCCTTCTTCTGGGTGACCGTTGTAAATTACTATTATTTTAAATTAAATCCAAGCTTATGATACATGTTTCAGTCCAGGCTTACAGCATATGCAACATATGTGTGAAAGTGCAAGCTTATTTTTTGAGAATTGATTATTTAACTTACTATGTTTATTTCACAAATATTTCACCTTCCTTCTGTAACATATCCTTTGTTATGTCAATGCCGGAAAGAGTTACTGTTTATTAAATACACCTTTTGGGCCAGGCTTCAGGCTAGGTGCTTTAAATCCTTGCTTGCCGGTATTTATTGAGCGTCTACTATATGTAAAGCAGTGTGCTGATAGCTTGGCTTATTAATGAGCAAGACAGACAGGGCTCTTGTCTCAGGAAATGTCCCCTCTGGCCAAGTACACTCAGTTCAATACTGCAGCCCCGTGGGACAAGTCCTCTGACCGGAGAGGGCCAAGGAGCAGTGAGAAGGGTGTCTCTCTTAAGGGTGAAGGAATGAAGGAAAGACTTCTGGAAAAGACTGTTTTAAGCTAAGACTGGTAGGATAAGTGAGCAAGGGTGTAGGGGACTGTCTGTAGCAATGGGTAAATGTATTTGCAAAGGCCCAGAGATGAGAGAGAACTCTAAGATTATTTTGTCAAGGCCGTGTTGGGGGTGATGGATAAAAATCTACCAAACCAACTTAAGAAAACACCGTCATCGGATCCTGGGAATGAGAAGGGTGAGGGGGTGCACGGCACACCTGCCTGGACCCAGCCCTTCCAGTGGGGTCACTGGGACCTCCCCGTCATGGGTCTCCTATCCTGGCCATCTCACTCGTCCCAGTTCAGGGGACCTTTATCATTTTTATTCAAAGTGGGATAGTTTTTCGAACAAACCTGGGTGCTCTTAGTAGTTCTGCTGGGACAACAGGTGTCAGCTGGACCTGTCCTGAGCAAAACTGAGGTCCTGTGTTGGGCTGGCCATCATGGGTCTCCACAGCCGAGACAGACGGGCTCCTTCTCTCAGAGCTGTCTGTCCCAGGGGAGACACAGCCACATGTAAATATGGCCGCTCGGGGAGATAGGGAAGAATGCCTGGGAAAGAGATCTGGACAGTTTGATACATGACAGGGTCACTGAATGACTAGCTCCACGGTGACTGGGAAAAGTATTTCTGAGAAGTTGACATTTGAACATGACCCAAATACCTTGACTTGCAAAGACCAGAAGAAGGAACATTTCAGAGGAAGGGGGTGGCCATTGGAAAGCCCAGCCATGTAGAATGAGCTAGTGAATGTGGAGGAAGAACGAGGTGGTCAGCATGGTGAGGCCTAGTGGGTGTGGGGGATGAGCGGGGGGCCAGCTCCTGGGTTTTGAGAACTGCTGTGGTCAGGCTCCACCAAAGACTTTCTATAGGGACATGATAGGACCTGACTTGTACTGCTGAAGGGTCATCCCCAATGTCATCTGCAGGATGGGTTTCACTAGGAGACAAAGGAGAACTGAGGCCTGGCAACTTGTGTTGAGGAAATAGAATTAAAAACACAACCTTCTGGGGCGCCTGGGTGGCTCAGTCAGTTAAACTTCTGCCTTCTGCTCAGGTCATGATCCTGGGGTCCTAGGATCGAGTCCCGCATCAGGCTCCCCGTTCAGTGTGGAGCCTGCTTCTCCCTCTGCCTCTTCTGCTCCCCCTGCATTTGCTCTTTGTCAAATGAATAAATAAAATCTTAAAAAAATAATAAAACCAGAAACTGTCTCCATGAAGGAAAAAGACAGAAAATAATGGTGTTATTAAATAAGCATTAAACCAGAGTGTGATGTGCCATCTGCTGCAAGTTTGCAAAGACAGGAAAAAACTGTCTCCCATTTATGTAACAAGATATAAGCCATTACGTGCATGTTCTCGGGATAGACCATGACCAGCGCTCAAGTAAGAGGACTTGGCAACACCACTTATGGTGACATAGTTCATCCTATGCTAACTTGGTAGTTGGGTAGTTAGGGAGTTCATCTGCATCAGTTAATTGGCTTTGTGTAAAGGAAAACCACACTTCTCACACCCTGGTGAAAGGAGGTGCGTGGTTTTGTACCTTGGCTCAGGTCTCCTTCCCTTGCGGACTACGGAAACATCAGCCTGCTGTTGAGACAGTCCAAGGGATGACTCCCAGCACCTTGAAAAACACTGTCTTTCGTCGTGAGGATGGCAAGTGGCCCTAAAAATTGAGCATCCATTTTAGAGAGAGCAAATACTAATTGCAAGTTTTCCAAGTACATATTCTAAAAAGACAGGCAGAAGTCTCCTCCTTTGTTTTCAGTAGGGAGAAATGAGCTTGGACCTGGGCTTACAGGAATAACGAGGGGCTGGACCCGGTGTGCGGTTCACTGAGGACCAGGGGTCAGCTGTGCTGTGCCGCCCAGATAGGGACAGGCTGACAGAGCAGGTGTTCCTCCTGAGAACTGAGGACAGTGGTTGGACTGTCATTTTCTCTCTAACTCTAAATTCTTGGCTGAGACCTTCTGTAA
Source organism: Enhydra lutris kenyoni (assembly GCF_002288905.1). Classification (NCBI taxonomy): domain Eukaryota; kingdom Metazoa; phylum Chordata; class Mammalia; order Carnivora; family Mustelidae; genus Enhydra; species Enhydra lutris. The sequence continues at coordinate 2,902,986 of NW_019154095.1, read as the reverse complement.
TTAAAGACAGATGAACAAGAAGAAAACAAACACGAGCTTATTCACATGTATATGTCATGTGTGTCCGGGGATGCCCAGGGAGAAGGAGTGAGTCACCTGGAGCCCTAGACTCCTTCGTAAATGCTGTTCCTAACTAAAGGCAAAAGCAAAAAGGCGTGTGGCAAGGGCAGGCTCTTGTGGGAGGGGGGTTGGCAGGAAGAGCAAGAGGAAGGACGGAGACGATGGAAATGTTAGCATCTCTGAGGTCAGAGGATCAGAGCCTCCTGTGAGCCTTTCTCCTAGTCCTGGCTTGGAGAGGAAACACTCTGAAGAGTGGAGATGTCCTTTCTTTCTTTCCTTTTTTTTTTTTTTTTAAAGATTTTATTTATTTATTTGACAGACAGAGATCACAAGTAGGCAGAGAGGCAGGCAGAGAGAGAGGAGGAAGCAGGCTCTCTGCTGAGCAGAGAGCCCGATGCGGGTCTCGATCCCAGAACCCTGGGATCATGACCTGAGCCGAAGGCAGAGGCTTTAACCCACTGAGCCACCCAGGTGCCCCTGTCCTTTCCTTTCTCTTACAAACGGGTAACTTCTACTCTGATTTAAAAACTTCTCCTGCGTCTGCTGTTCTCTCAACAATCCCCTCGAAATAAACCTAGGCCAGAACGGGATACTTCTGGGTGGCTTATTCTCCTACCCTTCAATGACATTTACAAAGATGGGAAAATAATAAATGCGTAATGAATTAATTGGTCAAACAATTAGTCAAATGCATGCTCTGTTTCACAAAGTGGACATGGTACTAACATGCCCACTTGCCTCCCCAGATGATTTTCAGAAACACCTCTGGGCTCTTTATCAGCATCAAATCCAGAATCTCCTTCAGAGGGATTCTCAGCTCGCCCCTGAAGTGTCCAGGAAATGAAGTGTGGGTGTCCACATTTGGAAAATGACTTTTCTTACTTTTGAGCACCTGGGGTGGCCAGAGGTGAGAGTCTGTCCCTGGGACCTCTGGGGCTTTAAGCCACCAGGTAACGCCTTCATGAAGGGACAGTTGAAAACCAGGCCCGCCTTCCTCTGTGGCTGCCATGCTCTGAGGTTGGCTAGAGCTCTCATGTCCTTCTTCCTCTTGTCTTCCTCGTGTCCTCTCTCCCTCCTTAATATCCTGGCACCAGGCTTTGGGCCCCACACAGTCACTCATCAGTTCTCTCCTCTGGGTCCTAGAAGGCCCAGATCTCGGCCACTGTCCCTGCTGAATCCACTGTCCCCACAAATGCTTCTGCTCTGGCTGGCCTGCCTCCATGATTTGCCTTTGGGGGGCTGACTTGGAGAAGCAGACGAAGTCTGAGCTCCTGGTCACATGTCCCTACAATGGGGTCTCTTACACTTCGCTGGGAGTTTACCCCCACCCCCCACCCAAAGATGCTTCTGCAAACTCACTGCCCCTCACCTGGGTGACCTATAGGCTATTGGGAAAGATCCTCCCATCCAAACAAAAGCTGGCTTCTCCCCCAGAGGATGGGAGAGGCCCCCCGCATTTACATGACTAAGAGGACCACCCAAGAGACCATCCCTCCTTCCAAAATTATTTCAGCTGATGCCTGCAAATAAAAGAAGGAGATAGGCAGGCTGCCCCTCCAAAAAAGAGCCTCACTGGGCACCCCCTATAGTCTCTGCCTAGCCAGTAGCCTAGTACATACTGCAAAGGGCATTTCACGTGCAGTAGCTTTCCTTAGTAAGTTTAACGATACGGGTTGTACTTAATGTGCACGTTGTGTTTGTATTAGATACACCTGCTTCCGTATATGGACTGCACGGGGGCTGCGGGGTGCACTTTTCTATCACACGCTAAGCATTCTATCTATTGAGATGTGCTACAAAGAGGTATTTTATTTATTTTTTATTTTATTTTATTTTTTTTTTTACAAAGAGGTATTTTAAAACAATGTGTGTATGGTCAACAAACTTCTATAAACCAATAACTCGGTCAATGAACATGTTTAAGTGGTGTTTAAAAACATGCAAGGAGGACTTTATGCATTTAATAGTTCATGGCCCCATCCTTAATTTTTATTTTATTAGGAAAAAAATAATTTTGTATATAATGTGTGTATATATATATATATATATATATTCTAAATACACACACATGTATATGTATGTGGGTGTTGTATGTATATATAGATGTGTACGTGTGTGTGTGTGTATATATATATAAAATAAGCTGTAGGGTATTTTTGTTAAAATATATACATAAATAATATTTTATACAAAATATATTAATTTTCATGATAAAATATTAATTACTAATAAAATATTATTTTATAATATTTTGTATACAAAATACACATATGTATACATATATATACATATAGGTCTATAGGTTCTTCAGAGTCAAAAATTACTTTATCTGATTGGAAGGAAATGTGGGCCCACTGCAGGTTCTTATTATGTAGTAGTTCTATTCTGTCTATACTGTTAGAAACAAAACGATGCATTTTTTTTACATGAAGGGGTGCCCATGTTTTAGATCGTTCAAGTTGACTGGAATGGTCCTGAATTCCTGTGGACGAGGACTGGAGATGTCCCTTAGATTCTGTGGGGCCTATGGGAAGTGACTTTATGACCTGAAGTATTCCAGAGAACCCCCTGAGAAATTGAAAAACTCAATATTCATCATCTCAGAAATGGTACCTTCTTTTTCTAAGGTGATAGAGAGATAAGGCTGATGTCACTGTAAGTATTGTTTCCCTTTTTTTTAATGGTGAGAAACTAAGAAGATTCAGAGTCACCAAAATCCCATTTGGAGAGAAAATATTGAAGAGAAAAATGAGTCAAAGGTGTGTTGTGGCACATAAAAGAACACAATCGTGAAAAAGAAATGAGCTCATGGTTTCATCGATAACTTTGTATGACCCAGAGAGTGGAGGAGCAATTTCTGACCCCATCACAATGTCTTTGGTTGAGGGCTTTCATTTTAGTTTCTGGATGAGTTTTATTGCCTTTATCAGGAAACATCTTTCCACAATTCAGAACTAGACGAAAATAAAATGGCATTTATTTCAAAGACCCAAACTATGTATTTCCCCTGCATTATTTGAAATTGTCACCTTTGTTTCACCTCAAGTGCTCTCATTGCTTTCTTAACCCAATCTAGATAACCGTAGCAACTTTTTATTTTTATGTCCTAATTCTAGGAGGAAAGAGTAAAGGTTTGGGGATCATTTCAATTCGACTAAGATGTCATGGTTGATTAACTGGTAATTTCAAATAATCTTTGAAAATGCACAAGCAACTATATGCACCTTTTCTAAGAACATAGAGCCATGTTATGACAACTCACATTTTCATATATTTAGCTAATTTTGTGAATGCAGTATTTCTGTGTATTAGACAACATGAAATTCACGAGTATTTAATTTTTAATGGTGTGCTCTAGTCTTACTCTAGATATTTCAAATGAAAATTTGGTTTAAAAGTAGAAAATGTAGGACGCCTGTGTGGCTCAGTTGGTTAATCTCCTTCCTTTGGCTCAGGTCATGATCCCAGGGTCCTGGGATCCAGCCCCAAGTTGGGCTCCCTGCTGAGCGGGGAACCTGCTTCTCCTTGTCCCTCTGCTTTTTCCCTCTGCTGGTTCTCTCTGTTTGCCACTCTCAAATATATATATACATATATATATATATACATACACACATACATGTACACACACGCGCGCATGCACACACACACACACACACATATTTTTTTTTTAAGTAGAAAATATACTTGTAAACCTGAATTAAACATCAAACCATTGAATGACATACAACCATTAGTGCAAGCCAGTGTTTTCTATTCTGGCATTCTGTTGATCTTTATTTGGAAGAATTTGAAGAATTTAAAGATTTGTTGAGAAAAATGTGCTCTTTGTTACATAAATTTAGGAAACACTAGATTAAACTATTTCTAATAGGTCTCTTTGCTGTAGAATTTCTCTGAATCCTTAATCCCTGCAGTGCAGCATGAATGCATGAGAGAGAACTAGAATACACAGTATTGTTAGAGTATACAGTATCGATTGCCAATCTTGTTTGACCAATACCTGTTAATAACCTACAGAAGTTTCCTACGGGCCAGTCATTTTTTGCAAGGCTGATGTACCTGTTGAGATTTTTATTCATGCACAAAATCTGTGCACCTTTGTGTAAAGCTTCTTTATTGGGCAATGTGTTTTTGAATATGAATTTGGAAAGAGAAGTAATTAAAACATATCTTTGTTTTAAAAATTACAATGAAGGGAGCCTGGGTGGCTCAGTCTGTTAAGTGTCCGCCGTCAGCTCAAGTCATGATCCCAGGGTGCTAGGATCAAGTCCCACATTGGGCTCCCTGCTCAGCAGGGAGCCTGCTTCTCCCTCTCCCTTCTTTCTCTCACTCTCAAATAAATAAATAAAATCTTTTAAAAAATAAAATAAAAAATTGCAATGAGACTCACCCATGATCTCCTTGATATTCATATCATATAAACTGTGGCAGAAATTATCAGTTGGAATGGCATATGTAGTCCTACACGCAACCATTTGCTTGAGGAGAAGATGAAGTTTCCTTTGAGGATGTGCAATTAAGTCCAAAAGAGAAGTTTGTAAATGTACAATAGAATTTGCTTATGCTTTTGGTTTGTTTGTATGTATGTTTGTTTGCTTTTTCTGAAGCTCAGCAAAATCTCAGAAAGGTGGAGGGCAAGTAGCTCTTAGGTTTTTTAGGAACATTACCTAAATAGTAAGCTCCACGTTGCTTCTAAAACACTAGTTCAGCACGAGTACATGTTGTTGCCTAGAAGGCGACCGCTATGGGTGATGAGTCTGGTGACTGAATTCTGTAATTGCTGTTCTGTATAATACGACTGTGTGGCTGACAGGTGTGATGCTCCTGACTTTCTCCCTAAAAGTTTTGTATCCTGAAGTCTGTTCTGCATTCCTGTCTTCTTTCGGGGTGACATGCTTGCTTTCTGCCCTGCCTTCTAACCTTTGTAGCTGATCGTGATAGTGCATTTCCTGTTCTTTTCCCTTGGGAAAAATCTGTGAGGCTCAAACCCTTCCTCTCCTCTTAGCATCTACTGAGAACTGTACTTCCCAGTAAGATTTTCTTCCCCTAAACACTAGAAGTGAAAGTAATGTGGAGGATGGCAGGCATGCTATGCCAGACGTCATGCTGTGGTGCTGAGGTATAACTATACCTGAGGGCTTCAGTGTCTAGCATTAGAGTAAAATAGGTACTTTGGTAATGTATTACCTGAAAATACATTAATGATGTTGGATAAAATTGTTGTGAGTCTTTAAAAATGCAACCCTAAAACTGTAAGAAAATAAGAAATCCTCAGAGCTCCCAGAATCTTGTTAAACAGGGAGAAGTCAGGGAGCCCAGAACTGGACTTTGTCTTGACAGCAACTCTCAGTAGATCCCGGTGACCCGAGCTGCCCTTCTGAGAGTCCAATGGGCTGAGGGACTAGGCAGCAAATTCTAAGATAGATCTATTAGATACCCTCATGTATAGCTGGTACTCAAGGGGAGGAGGTTTACTGTGCATGTAAGAGAGAATAGAGAGATTGTAAAGAGATTGATATCAGATAGATAGATAGATAGATATAGATAGATGATAGATATTGATGCATAGAGACATGGATACACGGATACGTGGGTATGGGCATAGACATAGATATGCATGATCTAGAACTCATAACCAGAAGCAGGTATCAAACTAGCTTATAGGTGAATTCCTACTATCTCTGTGGTCAAAAATGCATCGCATTCCCATAAATGAAAATTTATTTTAAAGAGGTAGAAGGTTTTTAGTATTCCAGCCACATGGTAAAGTCAAATATGAATCCTGTTGGAATGAAAATACCTTTAGAGTAGACCACAAAGAATTACTATAGGTGAAGCCCCAAAAAACAGAAGTGCAAATTCAAATCTCAGAAGCACTATAGTTTCCATGAGGTATTGCAATTATCATCAGATCAGAAAGAGTGTAAAAAATAATAGAGAACCAAGCTAGAGGTATCAAAATTCCAAGATTCAAGATATGATACAAAGCTGTAGACATCAAGACAGTATGGTACTGACACAAAAATAGACACATAGATCAATAGAACAATAGAAAACCCATTAAGAAACCCATAGATATATGGTCAAATAATCTTTTTTTAAGATTATATTTATTTCTTTGAGGGAGAGAATGAGCAGGGGGGAAGGGCAGAGGGAGAAGCTGACTCTCCACCAAACAAGGATACCATCCAAGGACCCTGAGATTATGACCCCGGCTGAAGTCAGACGCTTAACTGAGCCACCCAGGTGCCTCTCAATCTTCGACAAAGGAGTCAAGTATATACAATGAGGAAAAGACAGCCCTTCAATAAATGGTGCTGAGAAACCTAGACAGCCACATGCAGAAGAATGAAGCTGGACCACTTTCTGATTCACACATGGAAATAAACTCCTGAAATAGACCCAAAACCATAAAACTCCCAGAAAGAAAATAGGCGCTTATTTCTTGGACATTGGCCTTTGCAGCATTTTTCTAGATGTACCCCCTCAGACAAGGAAAATAAAAGCAAAAAGAAACTATTGAGACAACACCAAAATAAAAAGCTTCCACACAGTGAAGGAGACCAACAACAAAATGAGAAGGCAGCCTGCTGAAGGAGGGGAGATACCTGCAAGTGATATATCCTATAAGGGCTTAATATCCAAAATACATAAAGAATTTGTATAACTCAACACCAGAAAAAATAACCCAATTAAAAACTGTGCAGAGGAACTGAATAAATAATTTTCCAAAGAAGACATCCAGATGGCCAACAGACACGTGGAAAGATGTTCAGTATCACTAAACGTCAGGGAAATGTCAATGAAAACCGCAATGAGATATGACCTTACACCTGTCAGAATGGATAGAATCAAAAAGACAAGATATAACAAATGTTGGCAAGCATGTGGAGAAAAAGGCACTCTTCTCTATTGTTTGTGGGCCTGTAAATGGTGCAGGCATTGTGGAAACACTTTGGAGGTTCCTCAAAAAGTTAACAATGGAAATACCATACAATCCAGTAATTCTACTACTGGGTATTTACCCAAAGAAAACAAAACAAAAAAACCCCACTAATTTGAAAATATGTATGCACCCCTATGTTTATTGTAGCATTATTTACAATATCCAAGATATGGAAGCAACCCAAGTGTCCATTAATGGATAAGGAAGAAGTGGCATATATATATATATATATATATATATATATATATATATACTTAGCCATAGAAAAAAATAAGATCTTGTCATATGTGACCACATGGGTGGATCTAGAGGGTATTAGGCCAAGTGAAGTAAGTCAGACATCCAAAGATAGGTACTGTATGATTTCAGTTACATGTGGCGGCTAAAAACAGAACATACAAACAACAGAAAGGCCCATAAATCAGAGAAGAAATTGATAGTTGCTATAAGGGAGGGAGTGGGGGGTGTGGTTAGAATGGGTGAAGGGGAGTGGGAGGTACAGACTTCTAGTTATGGAATGAGTCCAGCATAGCGGTCGCAGTCAATGGTATTATACTAATGTTATATGGTGACAGATAGTGGGCAACTTGTGGAGAACAAGTATAGTGAGGGGAGTTGTCAAATCATTATGTAAAACACATGATAAAAACGAATGGAAATATGTGTAAGTAACAATATACTGTATGAATATCCACATATATTTGAAAACGAGTGATGACTAATCGAAAAGTACAATGATGGAAAAGTTAACTCACTGCCGTTTTAAGATAACAAATCTGGGGCGCCTGGGTGGCTCAGTGGGTTAGGCCGCTGCCTTCGGCTCAGGTCATGATCCCAGGGTCCTGGGATCGAGTCCCGCATCGGGCTCGCTGCTCAGCGGGAAGTCTGCTTCCCTTCCTCTCTCTCTGCCTGCCTCTCTGCCTACTTGTGATCTCTCTCTGTCAAATAAATAAATAAAATCTTAAAAAAAGAAAAAAAAAAAGATAACAAATCTGATGTAGACGCAGAGCAGATGGTGGGAGGAAAACACACCCCATGATTGTCCGGAAGAGAGAACAAAGTTTACAAAGATTGTAAAATGAGAGGAAGATGAAGAGACATGGAAGATAGAGATATCTGTTCCATTTTAATTTGAGAAGCAGGGAAAGGAGATATTCCACAGGATAATGGCTTAATCCCCAGATTCAAAAGCTCCAATAAATTCCAAGCAGAGTTAATGAAAGGAAGATCACGGGTAGACACGGTATGATGGAAATTTGAATACTAAACAGTGGAGTGTGATCTCATTGCGGTTTCGGACTGTGAGGTGATGTGAGAACACTGAAGCCAGAAGAGCTAAAATAAAGTATTAACAGTATTGAGGGGGAAAAATGGCAACCAGTCATTAACCCTGAGCTACAAACTCAGTAAAAACGTTCTTTAGGAGTGAAGGAGAATTTCACATATTTTGAAAGCACTGAAGTATTTTTGGACAGAACACAGTTTACCACCGTAGGACTTGTTTCGGTCAGCTATTGCCACGTAACAAAAAAAAAAAAAAACCCAAAATATAAGTCCTGTGTATGTCAGGGGGGCAGCTCTTCTGTTTTCAGCTGTGGAGCAGCTTTGCTTCAAGGTCTCGATCTGCAGGCTGACTGGAAGTTTCGCCTCCTGTTCCTCTTAGTCTTCCAGGACTTACAGACATGGCTTTAATGGTCAGGGCAGAAGGGTAAGAGGGTAAGCCCCTTGAACCAGCATAAGTGTTTGCTGGTACATTAATGCAATGGAGAACCATATGTGATGGACATCAATAAGCCAGAGAGTCAGACCTAAGTGTGGATGACTCAGAAACATAATACCGAGCCAGAACATCTCAGAAGAACCTGCAATGTGTAACTCCATTTATGTGAGTTCAGAAGGGAGGTTCCCCATGCAGCTACTGTTGGAGTGCATACATTTGCGCTAACTAGAGAGAAGCAAAGGAACAAGAGCTGTGAAATTCCAAATAGTTACTTCATCGGGAGTGAAGGGAGGGCATGAGGTAAGGAAGTGCAGGCATCAGTAGGTATCGTCAATATTTCTGAGTGATAATAATCTATTTCTTAAATCTGAATGTTATTTAAATGTTGACTTTTGGTTGTTAGTAGTGTTCTAGAGCCACATGATTGTGTATTTCAATACATGATAAAGCCAATTAGAGAACAGTAGTGAGTGGGTAAGGCAGCCTCAGCCTTCCGTTAGCTTAGAGCACACCAGGGGGAGAGACAGGTTGGTGAGCTATCACACATCCACGGTCACGACGGATTTGATCAGTTAGCATTTGTCCTGATTAGTTACCCGAAGGTCAGTGAGCTCAAGTGATCTGGATCCCATGGAGCAAGGCTGGGATCAGAAGCAAGTCGGATGGCTCTCAGGATCCTTGATGCTCGTCCTTTCCTTCCATCTGCGCCATTGAACCATTTCCTTTTGTCTTGGCTTGTTCATTCAGCCATAAGTTAGTTAAAAATCCCTAGAGAACACAGAGCAGGTCCTGCATATTTTGCATCTCCTATCTTTTATTTAAATTTCTTCTATCTTGCCAAATGCATAACAATGCCCCAGGATTTCCCAAACCAAACCAAATAAGAAACTCAAAACACAGACATCAAAGCGTGATGGACCTTACATCTGCAAACATTATGGACCTACATGCTGCAGACTGCATGGTGGCATGCCATTGGGCGAGAGCTGTTTTTCATCTTTCTCTTTCAGCAACAAGTGTTACCTGCCCTGGAGCATGCCACAGGAAAAGCTAGCTTTTTATCACAGCCCCTTCAGCAGTGAAGAGGGACAGAGCTCACCATTGTAGTTGAAAGTGAAAATGAAATATATATATATATATATATATATATATATATATATATATCTCTTTTTTTTTTTTTTTTTCTTCTTGTAAGCTTTGGACCCTGATGTGTGTCTTCCTAATTTTTAGTAGAACGTCAAGTATGTAGCAGTTACAGAAATCGGAGAAAATAGCCAGTACTTTCCCGGCCATTTCCTTTCAGTGCAATGTGGGAGTTAGAATTCCGGGCCAGAATCTGGGTAGGAAGGTACGCTCATTGACTGGCTTCAAGGAGATCTGGTAGCTGCCTGTGTGATGTGACTCTTGGTGTGTCTATTAGAATATGCACACCTGATGATTGCCAGAAGCTCACGTTCCAGTGCTCCAGCTGTCCCTCAAAAGCTCTCTTACAAGCTTGTTTGCAGATGCTGGCCTCTATTAAGCTCACTTGAAATTCCTAATACTTTTACTATTTTTTGACTCCAAAGTCATCATTTTTAGAGCTTCTGTTAAAACCAGGATGATCATATAATTTATTGTCCAAGTTAGAAATTTTTTGAGAGTGAAATGGGGTTATTGGTCATTTTACCAAGAAAGTAGCCCCTATGAGACTAAGGATACCCTGGTTTGAGCTGACGTGCACCTTCTCTCAGTGGTTCCCATTCCAACGTCAATCTGGTCACCTCAGCTGGTTGTCACCTGGAAGGCACAGACCGTAATTTATCCTATTCTGTTTTACTCAAGGTTCTTTGCGATTGATGTACTTTAATGAAATATTTTAAATGTCATGAAAGTAATGTTAGCAAGAAAATCGGAGGGAAGGTGTGTGTCCGCGTGTGTATTCAGTAAGGCATGATATAGTTCCTTGACTATTTGTCACCGTGTGCGTTTTCAACGAATTTTGTCTGTGCTTGTTCAAAGAAACCATTATCAAGATTCACGTTATGGAATGTATCCCTGGGAACGGAAACTTCTCATACATTCACATGCGGACCGACGAGTCATGACGCCCACCAGTCAAGAGGGCTTCCATACCCAAGGGCTGCTACACCTACGTAAGGGTGGGGACCCTGTTCCCATTGCTTGACTTGCTCTTGTCTCTGCTTTGCAGCCTCAGTGGCGTCCACCTGCAACGATCCAGGAATGCCTCAGAACGGCACCCGCTATGGGGATAGCAGAGAGCCCGGCGACACCATCACCTTCCAGTGTGACCCTGGGTACCAGCTCCAAGGACAAGCGAAAATCACCTGTGTGCAGCTGAATAACCGATTCTTTTGGCAACCGGACCCTCCTACCTGCATAGGTATTGCACAACAGTCATTTTATAGTTTGGAATGAATGCATGTTATCATGAAAATTGCTCCATAAATGTGTTATTTCTCCAAAATGATGTCTCCAGAGTTTCTTACATGCCCTCTAGTTCAGAGACTCTATGGAAATTTTAGTGTAAACCTTTCAACCTTATTTTATTAGGTGAAGTAAAGAAAGTAGTTTACTTAATGTACTGTAATCGACATTTATCTAACATTTCCTATCCTTAAGAAATCTTGTAAAAATATGGGTCAGTCAAATTACTGTAATTTAAAATTCTGGGTGCCAGAATATTCATAACCCTACTATTGGTATTCTCATTTTTAATATAGAAACATGCCCTTCAGCAAAACCAACTCAATGAAAAGTATTTTCTTTTTTTAAATGGTTCTTCTATAATACTGGAACATTTTAATAGAATCCTGAAAACCGGAAATTATACTGCTTTGGTCAAAATGAAGATAAAAGGAGAAACATGCTTCTGAAATTCACTAGAATTTCATCGTTTGACCTTATTGAAAAGGTATCAGTTGGTTTTCCAGACTTCAGTTTGAATAACTATCCAAGATATTCTATCAAAAGTATGGTTTTAGGGCACTATATAATTTTATATAAAATAGTAATTACATGCAGTCTGTCCCCTCATTCAGTTAAATATTTCACCATAAATACCTATTTCATCTTATTTTTGAAAGAAACTGTGCTAAACTTTATTATTTTAATGAACTGTCATGGTTTAATTTGTACTTCTTTATGATCTGTTTGAAAAATGTAAAATTTAATTAATCTGTGGAGAGAAGAAGTGATAATGAAATGCTATGCACATAGTTAATAGGCCATTTTGCATGGGGTGAACTTGAGGGGATTTTGTGATTGAAATGATTTTTATTGTCATATACACAGCGGTAGAGGCATTCTCCGTGGTGCCGTGCAGCTGGGACACGCAGGTCGTAACTTCCACTAAGTGCTCCGAGTACTGGGAGGCTGCGTGAGGTCTGGTGGCTCCACTTATCAGAGTGCTCAGCCTTGTCCAAGAGCGGCCCGTGTGCACTGGGTGCTTTGTGCCGAGTTTACCTTCTGTAAATCCAGGGCGCCGTCCTACCTTTTACTTCCAGCCACGTCCTCTGGAGACTTACAAGATTTCTGTGTTACTTTTTTAAAGTAGAGTGATTGCCTGTAAATGCAACATCATTTTAAACCATGACTCTGCTTTTAAATTGACAAGGACACTTCCTTCACCCCCATTTTGCATGATTTCAAACGCATGGAGGTGCTTTCCAGACCAATGCTGGTACCCGTTAAACTCCAAAAGAGTATATTTCAGTCCCCATGATTTTAGACACTTGTAAAATGTGACCATCTTCCTAACTAATCTATCATTGTTCATTAGTTTATATCTTAGTTATATAACTTTGACCAACGAGTAGATATTTTATGAGCTGAATAATCCAGTTCTCAACAGACAATATAGGCAGCATTTCCTCTGCGTTGAGGATGGGCCCCAGGCACAGGCTTAACTCACTCTTAGGCAATTGGATATCAATTGTGCAGACAGCCCGGCCTACACGCGTAGGCATTATGTAACAGAAAAATAGAAAATGTGTAGTCGGGAATAAATTAATGTTATCTTTGCATTACATTGTAAACATTTCTTTTCCCCCAGAAATGAGGCTTATGTCCTCTGTAAGAAACCCATCCATTAGGACGGCAGCTGATCGTGCCTTAGCACCGATGTAAATTCTGCTCTGCTGACTTAAGACAGTTTTTAATTTTATGTTTTAAGCTTTTTCCTTATTAAAAAATAATACATGTTCAGTTAAGAGAAGAAAAGAGGAGAAAAAGCTGTCATCTTTCTACCTGGAGGCAAATACTATTAACATAAACATGCATAAATAAGCATCATAATTATTTTATGTATGTCTAATCTATTTTTAAAATGTTTTTAAGTGACAGCATCCTGCTTCTTTTGTAAATTGCACTTTGACTTACCAGTACTGAAGGAGGACCTCTTTGTGCTACTATGTATTCTCTGCTAGTTTGTAATGACTACCCAGCATCTCTGTGGACTGGCCAACATGGAACGCACGATCCTTTCTTCCTGTACACTTAGGTTGCTTCCGTCCCTCCTCTACTATGATGATTGCAGAAATGAACCCTCGTGTTGCAAAACCCATCCATGCTTATTTATAAATGACATTTTTCTACTAATTTATGTGTTTCCAGGGCTTTTAAACATTTTTCAAAACTCTTGGGATTGTGCACCAATTTATGTCACCAACAGAGCCATGGGTGTTAATTTTCCCTGAAGGAGGGGGGGAAAGCCCCATGTACATTGTTTTTAATCTCATAATTTGATATGGGCAGAAAGTGATGATTCTTTGATGTTTTAAAAGGCATTTAAGTTAATAGTGAGATTGAATGTTGTTTTTTTTTTTCATATTCTTCTTGGCCATTTGAATGTGTTCTTTCCCGACTGGCTGGCCTACTAATTTATCTTCACCCTTTTATTATTAGTAGTCCTTCTCCTCCTGTTTTTGGTTCTTTCTCTCTCTTTTCTGAAATCTCTTAACCGTTCGCCTGTTGGTATGTTGTCCATACTTCCGCAACCTTGTCATTTGCTGCTGATTTTTCTTGTGGATGGTTTGGATCGCTCCCTTTCTTCACTTCCCAAAGGACTCTAATGGTGGAGGTACCTCCTTTTTGGGGTTTTCAGTGGAGCCCAGAGGACTTGCCTCCAGACCAGAGAATGCTCACCGCTTTCTAGTTCTGAGTGACGGGTCCCTCAAAATCCCCATGTCCCCATTTTCTTATATAGCTTGCAATCCCTTTTGTCCAAGTCCAAGTTATTAAGAATTCTGAAAAGCAAGAATTTACCCTAAGTTTACAGAAATTCATTATGTGTCCACATGTAGCCCTGATCGGCAGGGAGACTATTTCAAGACTAGTTATGTTGTTTAATGGCATAAACACTGAACCGTCTTGATGCGGGAATGTGGATGTGTCTCATTAAGGAGGGTTGCTTCAGACCATGAGGGATGGAGACGTGACCGGGGACAAGGAGTGGGGCTGAAGGATTTCAAACACGGTGCCGAGGATTGATAGAAATGTGTGGTTTTCATTTCTGCGTCCGTTCCCTCCGAAGTATTTCCTGGAGCGGCTGAGTCACATTTTGTACTCATTCCTCATGCTATCCAAAATATTTTGCAAGCTTTCAAATTAAAACCTAATGAAGCTAAAATGAAAAAAAGCCTGACCCAACCAGAGAGCAAACATGGCGAGACGGTGCTATTACTCCCCTGGAAGCTTCCAGATCACCTCATGTAGAAATGCCTCCTTGGGTCTGTTCAGGATAAGACCAGGACACCCCTTTGTTTAGCTTAAGTCAGTACCTAGTGTCATCCCCAGATTCTTCCTGCTGGCAACACCCTGGAAGCCAGTGGCCTGAATCTGTCATTCTTCATCTCGCAAACCCTGCGTGCAGTGGAACGTCCCCAGACCCTGGGGTACCCGGTGCCTCACCTCCAAGCCACCTGCCACCACCCGCACCCCATTCTCCGCCTGATGCCGTGAGAGGCAGCCTCCTGGGAGAGCTGATTAGTCAGTGCCTCGGCAGAGTTTATTAAAATCAGACTGCATGCTGGGGAAATATGGGTTTAACCATTTTTGTGAAAATTGTATCATATTACTCTTGAGGGCATATCTGAATTCATTATAAGTATTTCCTATGATGCTATGTAGAGTTTGCCTTTAATGAGACTGGATTTTAATAGAAAGTATAAAACAAATTCTAGTACTATCTAAAATATATATGGTATATAAAATATTTATATATAAAATATTTATTTATTTATTTATGGAAAACATTGTTTTCAGAAGCACTAAATGAGTATAGAAAGACATAGCCATCACAGAAATTTAGAACACACATATCTTCATATAATTTCCCAAAAAGTCAAGTGTGTGTGTGTGTGTAGAAAAAAATTACCAATTAGGATATTTCTTTCTCTACTTACCCTTTTTTCCCCCTAAATGCATACACAGTCAGTTATATGAATACAATATCTCATTTAGATGGAACATTATAATTTAACTGGGCTCATTCCTTAAAGCAACTTGGTGACAAGCCACAGTATTTAATATGAAGAACCATAAACTGAGCATGTTCCTGAATGCATCTGAAAATGTATATACTTGTGAATTTTGCAGTGTTTTCACACCTTCCACATGATGGAAGATTTAACAGAAATCCTGCATAGTAAGTGAAACCTTCCTAAATGTTTTGAGGTTTAAGAATGAAAATTGGCTTACCTATTAACATGGTTGAACTTCATAACTGTCATCTTCTTAATGTAAATGTCAACCTAGGTAACTAAAAAGTGACAGGTATAAAAAAAAGATCAGCATCATTTAAAGTGCTTCTTTTGATGGTCTCCTACTGAGTGTTGTGATCACATAACATTTTTAGGATTGATGTCCCAGCTCACTCTCTTACTGGTTTCCTATCCCAGGATGTCACTTAAACTTTGTCAGTTCTGTCATTTCTGAATTGTGTCCAAAACCATACACCTATCAGAGGATGGTGAGAAATATGTGGTCACGAGTATTTCTTGAATACTTGATCAAAAACTGTGCCAGGCAAGCGTGAAACACAAGTGAACCGGAAGCATGCCTTCTAGAACAATGTAGCAGTGACTTTGTGGACCAGAAAGGACAGAAGAATTAGCAGGACCATAAATGTTGTTCGTGGGGACTTCATTCCCCTTCCCAAGTGTGTGTGTGTGTGTGTGTGTGTGTGCGTGTGTGCGTGTCCCCGCACGTGCGTGCACATCCTGGGAGCGTGGACGAGTAATCTGTAAAGCTTAAAATTATAGCAAGTCAAGTTTATTTGTCAGCAGTTTAAAATCCTCCCTAAAAACATGGCGGGACATTATATAAAAATCATGAACGAGCCATGAAAAATGGACAGCCCTCCTAGGTCTTAAATTTTCACCTGGAAAAGTGTCCAATAACCCAATAGGTAGGGCATGTCCTTGTTGACTTCTGTGGTGTCTTATCTCTCACTGACCAGCATTGTTTCCCTTCTGTGACAGCTGCCTGTGGGGGGAACCTGACGGGCCCGGCAGGCGTCATTTTGTCGCCTAACTACCCACAGCCGTATCCTCCCGGCAAAGAATGTGACTGGAGAATAAAAGTGAATCCCGACTTCGTCATTGCCTTGATATTCAAAAGGTACCGTCTCTTGTAGAATCCCTGTTGACAGAATGTTAAGGGTCATACCTAAAAATTATGCCACGTACCCCTTCATGCAGTGCCCAGTTTTACCCGAATGAAACCCCTCCATCTCGTTCCGAGAGCTGCTACCTCGGGCTGCAAAAGGACACAAATGGAAATAGATTACTTGGCTACAGAGCATTCTGCTTGTCTGAGGACAGACATGACATAGCAAGAATTACTTTTAAATACTATCTTGCATGCGGTATGTTCCACATGAGAAGGCTTCATTTACAGAATAGTCAAGAGTAATAAAACAGTGATAGAAATGGGCTTAGTCTAATGTCTCATCAGTGTCTCCTATTCCCCACACGTGTGATAACGAAGTCACTCCCATCATACGTCTTGTCTGACATTCCCAAAGGTAGCCGCTTGTATTTGTGATAAAATCTTTATTATCATTGAGATATCATCACTTGATAGAACTTTGAAAATGGAAGTTCCCCCAATGCGGTTGCTGTAAAGTCTGAATTAGTAGACGTTACTCCTTGAAAAATTACTGCTGACTTACTCCTGCTAAACTTGATGATGAAGTTTCAAACATGCTGATTATCTTATAAATTCTATGGGACTATCATATTACTTGTATCTGGTGTATCATAATTGAAATTTTTTGCAAATCCGAAGTCCTCCACTTCTGCATTTTGAACTAAAGCAAGGGACGTTTTAAAAAATAAGTGGTTCTAAAGGTCGTGCTATTGACCTTTTACCTCTCTGGGGTGAAGTGGTCTAATTACATTTATTTGTCAATTGAACACATTTCCTTTTCTGATGTTTATGTCACCGTTCCAGGCCTGGTGGTGATTATCTTCCTTCACTTTCTCCTCCTGATGGGATCTGAATCAGTGTAATTTTAAACGCCTGTGGTGCTCAATGTTAAGTAGTCTGATAAGCCATCGTGTCTTGAATTTACCCAAGCTGCTATAAATTTGCCTCTTGATGAATACTTAGTATGTCTCTCAGCTAGTACACAAAACCACCAAACATTTGCAGCTATATTTTTGGGCATCTTTGTGGGTTTTGTGAATGTTAACTTCTACCAGTGCCTTCCTTAACACCAGGAGACACCACTGGTACCAGGAGATGAAAAACAAATGAACAATTAAAAGCCTTTTAGAGAACACAGAGCCTTATAAATAAGAGTCTCCTATCTTCCGATGTGTCACAGTGACTGATTATCAAGGTCCCCCAAGTGCAGTCCCTGTGATAAGACAGAAGTTTTTTGTTTTGTTCTGTTCTGTTTTTTTTTTTTTTTTCCTACTTATTTTACACACCTCTCTGGAAAGAAAGTAAAAGTAGAAAATCTCCAACCCTTCTTCCGCTTTTTAGATCCCTAAGTCCTTAGCGGACTCAATTTGATGGAAAATTCACAAAGTTGGGAATGATCCTGAGACCTCCCAACCGGATCGACTTAGTAGATAGAGGGGACAGGAAGCAGTGGGTGGGGGACACGGATTTCACCCCAGCAAAGGGGATGACCCTGACACATGCGGCCCAGATGCACGGTTTTAAGAACGTGAATCAAGTCAAGTGTGTTTCTGTGAGGCTGGGGCGGGTGGCCGCTGGCCTTACTACTAGTGAAGACAGCATATTACTAGACCTGGAGCACTAGCTCCGAAGGTCATCCCGGTACTTGGGATGACTGAGGAGGGACGGCCTCTTGCAGGCCTCTGTCACCTGTGGGCTCTATGCTACTCACACACTGGGACTCAAATTAAATTTGGCTCAACAGCTGGGCCAGACTTTGGTCTCTTGTTGGGGTTCATGGATTGTGCAGCTAGCATAAGTAGAAATACGGATGGATTTTTACAAATGGAATCATAATGAATTACAAATTTCACTCCAGACTTTTATGCATGGATCATGGTATATCCAAAGAGAGAGAGAGAGAGCAGTCGGAAGGCTTTGTGTCTGTGCCTTGCTGTATTTCCAGTGCTCGAAAATTATCTGTCATGATAATTACCTATGCCAGCTCTTGGGGCACAGTGTGACTGGATTCTAATAACATTCTTATTAAGTATTACAAAAAAAGTTCTTATTCTAATTAAAGCCCACTTGGTTGATACTGTTCCTGTTGGTGCCTTTATCCTTTCTCTTGCCAATTTTTTACTCCTTGTTCATTTCTGATTTCAAGGAATCTGTCAAATGATCAGACTAGGAGACCTTTTACAACTTCCTTTAGTAAATATGTCCAGGGACCTCCCACGGGACCCAGTGTAGCCTTGACATAAGGCGGGACGGCACGGTGCCCAGCTGGGGTCAGGATTAACGTTTGGTCCTCCATGGTGCCCCCTCTTTGTCACTTCCTTTAGAATGCAGTGGGTGATGTCTGAAGACAGCTGTATTCCTTGTCATCCCTTGAATCTGCAGGAAAACAACGCCACCTTAACAAAGCCCATGTTGGTGATTGTTAAGACTCCTGGCTCTCCATCCCTGTTGTCCCCGGCCAGCTAGAAGGAGAGAGAGTAGAAGGTGCTCAGAATGAGTCCTTGCTATGGACTCAAAGGCCTGATTCAGAGATGGGGGAAGTGGAACGCCGGCCAGAATGCATTACTTAAACTCCTCTAATTTGTTGGCTTGTTCTGATCTCATCAAGACCTTATCCATCTGCACATTTAGTCTTTTACTGAGACTGTGTTCCTTTCTGAAGCTCCCAGATAATCATCAGCTTTCTCATCAAATATGGCAGAGACGTTGCAAGCCAAATTCCTCTTGAGAGCTTTGGGGATTACCAGGATATTTAATAGTAGAGAAGAAAGGGAGATAGAGAGGGGAGCGGAGACAGGGGAGGGGGGATGGGAAAAGGATAATTGGCTGAAGTCAGCGAAGGGGAAGCCTGGGCTGGAACAGGTGCCTCCCACACTCTGTGATGCTTTACCCAAGCAAGGAGAGGCAGCTACATTTTTAAAAGTACACAAAACAAAACAAAACAAACAAAAAGCTCACAAAAGGGAATTTTTAAACAAAACTTTAGTAATTGTTTTTCAAACTAAAAGTATTCACATAAAAATCAAGTATCAGTGGGAATGCTTCCCTTTTAAGCCCATTTCCTTCAAACCACACTCCATTAGCAATTTCATGAGTGTGGGGAAGAGCTATTCAGTCCTTAGTACTAGGATCAGCTTCAAAGTCATACTATTTTGAATACAGTGGTCATCCCGTAAAATACGGACAGTGTTTCTCGTGGATAGTCGTTACTCGCATAGCTATTTTGACATGTAAATTACTGTTACATGTCACGTTGGGGTTGTTCTAAGATTTAACAAGTGCTGCTTGGAAGCAAAGGGACTCACAGTGTGATCGCAGTAACGTTCTAGTTGGGGAGATGAGAGGCGCGTCGTAGGTGTCTAACCTGATGAGGTCTCTTCCCTCTAGTTTCAACATGGAGCCCAGCTACGACTTCCTGCACATCTATGAAGGAGAGGATTCCAACAGACCTCTCCTTGGAAGCTTCCAGGGCTCTCAAGCCCCAGAAAGAATTGAGAGCAGTGGAAACAGTGTTTTCCTGGCGTTTCGGAGTGACGCCTCTGTGGGCTTGTCGGGATTCGCGATTGAATTTAAAGGTACTGTGGCCAGTTTCATTGGCGCGTCAAATAATTTGTATCAGGATGTTTCCATTGTAAGCATTTATTTCCGCCATCTTGCCTGTCTGTTTAGTATGTAAAGTGCTCACATCTCTGTCATCTGTCTGGGGAAAGACAGATCGATCTTTCCAGTGCAGAAGAAAATGCGGAGACACAGTTCTACCTTAGCTAAAAGAAAAAACAAAAACAAACAAACAAAACTCTGAATAATTTCTTTTTTCCCAAATTTATGGCTGTGTAAAAATAATGGTTTGTGTAATGAAGGATTTGATGACATAGAAGAATTATTTTAATATGTGTTTTAGTATCTTCTAGTTTATTTTGTCAGAATGACTAAGATTAAGTACATCAAAATAGCTTGGATTCATCTGTGGTTTTCCACGTGTAATACCCATGGCCCTTGCCCTGTCCTACCACCTGTGGGCCCTGGTCCAATGAATCGTCCAGGGCAGGCAGGGGTTCCTGTGTGGTCACTGGACAGGTGACCCCTACTTCGTTTGTGATCCACCATCCCGTTTTCAAACACCCAGAAAAAACAGACAGAGACAAACTCACAAACAAAAACCACCCTAAACTAAGCGTTTTGCTATAGGCTCTGTGAAAATAATTAAACCATTTTCAAATCCACTTCTCATGTGAACAAAGAAAATGCAAGGTATATTGCTAAGAATTAGAGAAAAAGACTTAACGGAATATCATTTCACAGTAGTGAGTGCTTTGTAATAAAAATAATGAGAACACGTATATTTAAAGTTTTGAGTTACTTATTACTAGTAGTTAAATTGTCACATACAGTGCAAAACACATTTCATCTCTGTTAACTCTTCACTGGGCACGTGTCTCCTTACATGGTTTTAAGTAGAATATTAATGTATTTCCCTCTAAACAGCAAAGCCTACAAACTTACTAATTCTTCTTAAAATGTACAGCAGGAAAAAATTTAAACATTTCAGCAGTCAGAGGAGTTCTTATGCTTTGGGAATGGGATCTGTTAATGTCTGTGAATAAAAGTACTTAAAAGTACTTTCAAGCATTTTCTGTATCATCAGATAGTTTCTGTATTAACAAGAACTCACAGAAACACACTTCATCGTGACAATGCCCAGTCCATAATGAATTTAAAAAAGACCACACTGCATCTACATACAGGGGCGCACATGTGTCACTGCCTGCTCGGACGCGTGTACCCTCCAGGGCATTCTAGGGTAGATGATCAGTGAGCGAGTGAGTAAGTGTGGGAGGAAAGCCCTGCCTCCTTTGTCTGGGTTCTTTGTGACCAGGCCAGCCATCTCTCTGGCGGCTGGAGCTCCTAAGGTCTGGAAAGCTCTCCAGTAGAGGCGGTGGGCAAGTACAACCAGCAGAAGACAGGGGAAGGCAGCAGTAGCTTGCGCTGCCCCAGCTAGCGCCCCTGGAGGGCCAGCACCTGAGCAGCAGAGTCACGGGCAGCCTCGCCGAGTCTCCATCTCTGGCCCCTGGCTGATCCCCCCGCGGGGCCCCAGGACTGGGGTGCTCAGGAGTGTCTCCTTAGGGAGAACAGATGTGAACTATGGCAAAACACAACATGTTATGAAGTCCTGACTTAGAAAACGGGATAAACTGAGCAAAATCAGTATCCGTGATTTATCACGAAACACCCTGAACTGACAGCCGATGAATGGAACCAAAAGATTAGACGCAGGACGTTTAGAGAAACGAAGATGACACTTGCCATCAGAAATCCAAATTAGTGACACCGAGTGGATAATTGTGTAAGTGGCATTAACCAAATATTCAACTAAACTCAGAGAGATATCCAAGGACACATGACTGAAGAGACTGAGAAGGCAGCAGTCATGTGGGGTAGACCTCTTCTCTGAGGTTTGCTGCCCTATCTTGGTCTGGGTGACAGGGTCCACCACGTCTGTCCTGAAGCAGATGCCCCTCCCCCAAGCTATAGCCTCAGGGCCACAGGTCACCTGATGCTGTGTCCCCCATCTGGGTCATTCTCCTTACTTCCAACATCGTGGGCATCTTGTCCTCAGGCATCATCACAGGAAGGGGATGAGGACAGGGCAGTGAGACATTTGGAGAGAGCGATGGAGAGACCACACTCACATAACTAATCACAAAATAAAACCATTATAACCATATGCTATAATAAAAGTTATTATCGCTCATCTTTTAGTGTGCCTAATTTATAAGCAGAACTATTATGTGTATGAATAGAACAAAATGAAGCATACGTAGGGCCTGGTGCTGTCTGCATTTTCAGCCATTCCTGGGGCCTGGGGATGCATCCCGAATGGGGGGCTGCTGTGTATGGAGAAGTGTCCATGTCCGGACCACTAGCTGCCCAGTATGTTCTGCGGGACACCGGTGGACAGCAGCCGGGGGGACGAACCTTCCAGTACCTACAGTCATAGTTTTTCATTCCTGCTCTGCTAAAACTACATGTTCTCTGCTCTAGATGGGATTTACGCAGCTACAAAGAATTAACACAATGTCACCTGCCCTTCAAAATATCCAAATCGGTTTTCAATAAAATGATTAGAATGCTGGTCCCAACATGATACACGGGGACAAACTCCAGTAGCGTAGAACAAGGGCTTGCAAAAAGGTGTTACATTGTTTTACATATGATAATATCTGTCATCAGTGTTATGTTAACAGAAATTATATATTCATATAGTATGCATTTATTTATATATATGTCTGCATACATTTACATGCTTTGGTTACAATGCAATATATGTAAAACACATATATGGCAATATAATAATACATTATAGTATGATAATACAATAATATATATTATAACATAATGGTATAATATAAGAAGGTATATAATAACATATTATTCAATTAATCTATAATACATTATGTATTATATAATGATATATATTATAATATAATCTATAATATTTTTAGTATATATTTCATTTTAGCCAAAGTATGTAAGTAAATAACATAATAGATTCTTATAGTTAAGAATTAAGTATAACCTGCCACACATCGGGACTGGGATCCAGTGTGGAGAGGCCCTCGTCCCGGAAATGCAGCCGAAAAGAGGGTCGACCCCTCTACTGTCACGCAACACATGTTCATGGGGAACCTGGTGCTAAACCATTTGTAGACGACCTGCTTCTGGGCTGGGGTTTCGTATGTAGCAGAGCAAGCTTCCTCGCTGTGATCTATTGAAAAGTCAGCCCTGGACACAAGGGTTTGTACAAGAAAACAAAAAAGAAGAAAACAAATTTTTAAAAAATTTAAGTTTAAGTGAACAATTGTCAAAGAGATCTCTGTTTGGCTGATGTTGACACGTAGATCTTCATAAATATAATGGGAAATATGGAATAAATACAGTTAAACAAGTCTCCTTTTTTCCTGCAAAACTTCCCAAACTTTGTACCTTTTTCCTCTTCTAAATATCATCCATTTCTAAGAGAATGTGCAATGCAAAGTTTTCAGAGCTCATTTCATTCTTCATCTCTCATGACACATGTGCAGTCTCTCAGGGTGGTCTTCTCCAGACGCGAGTGTGTAGAATTACTAATAAGCAACATGTAGACAATCAGTAAGAAAAAATTTAAATAGGGACCAATATGAATCCCCACCAAAAAAGTTGAAGTCTACACCTTATAATTTTCAGAGATCTTTTGTGTGTGTGATCAGCACTGGGTTTTCTACGATGAATGAAGGGACGGACGGGTAAACTCTGTACAGTGGGAGAGATTGTCAAGCCAAAAGCAGAGAGCAAAGACATGTTTATTTTTTCCACTCAAGTTATCCTCGAGCCTGTTGACATTGATGGCCCCAATCACTTTCTCTGTCTCTCACACACACATAGAAGACAAATTCTGTTTTTATACCTTTCAGCTAAAAAAGGAAGATGAAAATCTCAGGTAACCTCTATAGTGATCATTTGAAGATCTATAAGATCAGTTCCTGAGGCTTCTGACATGACCAGGAGCTTTGATGATGGCCTGAAGGCTGTTGACATGCATAAGCAAAAAACAATCCAAATGATGAAATGATGTATAACCACATACACATCTATAAACATGTGATACCTATAGGCATATATAAATATATACGTACATATAAGCATATATATGCACAAACACACACATATAACATATATGTGTGCATGTGTGTGTCTGTACATATATATATATATTTCCATTTAGAGGTTTTTGGAAGATCTCTTGAATATAAAGACATTTAAAATATTAAGGTGACCAACCGTTAACTGGGATTAACCGTGTAGCTACAAGCTACAAAGACAGTTCTGTAATTATATTTAGGAAAAGACAGGTTTTTAGTGAAAGATTTTTAACTTTTCAAGTAGCAGGTTCAGATTCTCTGCGTGTAAAGCGGGCTGGGGACCATCCTCGCAGAGGCGTGCTGAAGCGCAGGGTCAAAGCCTGCCGTGCCCCCGGCTCAGTGCCTGGTACGAAACAGGCCTGGAACGGTCTGAGCAGCTCCTGCCATTAGGCTGGGTGTTGGGGGGTCAGTACAGGGCAGACACAGCATTTGGCTTCTTCCAACCATGCGTTCCCGGGAAGGTGTGCTCTGCATCAGGAAGCTCGGTGGGCGCTTCCCCTCCCCGTCTTCCCAGCCGGGCTGCTGTCACCAGTATCTGAAGGTGCTTCCGCTTGCGTGAACCAGCCTTCCGAGAAGCCCCATCTTCTCATTGTTCCTAACGCGTGCTGTGATTTCATGTTAGTAGGATTTAAGCACAGAGGTGGAAAATGACCTCAGCTTTTCCTGAGTCAGTGTCTTTGGTTCAGTACTATAATCCAGAGCAAAAAGATACATACAACAATAATGCTGTATTTTTTTAACATAAATGACAGTAATTCAATAGCAGTTCTTCCATAAAATGTGGTTAAAAAAAGAAATATAATTTTATTAGATAGGAGTTTTTCCTATTTTTCTATACTTTTTCTATAATATTTAACTGATAATTTTTAACTTGATAATCATTTTTATGGCATATCACTATTAATAGTAACTTGATAATTAACAAATAACTTGGTCATTGTTCAGTCTGTGAGTACTGTCTGAGCCTTTCTTGCACACCAGGTGCCGTTCTAGGCACCCAATAAAAACGGTAAGCAACTAAAGGAACGGAAGCTTAAGACTGTGCCTTCATGCAGCTGACATTTATTTCCTCCACAGAGAAGCCACGGGAAGCCTGCTTTGACCCTGGAAATATAATGAACGGGACAAGAATTGGCACAGACTTCAAGCTTGGCTCAAGTGTCACTTACCAGTGTGACTCTGGCTACAAGATCGTGGACCCCTCGTCCATCACGTGTGTGATCGGAGCAGACGGAAAACCTGCCTGGAGCCAAGCCTTGCCGTCCTGCAACGGTACGCATGGATTCTAGGTTTCTCTTCAATAATCCTTCTAATTTGGAATGCACGGTCTCACTTTAAAACCCTGCCACACTTCAGTGCTCTGTTCCTCTAGCAGGAGTTGGCGTCCAATCGTACACAGTGCTAATGGGGACCAAGAACATCACACTTCTCCCTCATTTAGTGGAACTAGTGTATTGGCCATGGGTTTCTGGAAGGGCTGGTAATTTTCCCTCAGTTAGATAATTTGACATTTTTAACTTCTATGTTTGCATATTCCAGGCCCAAGGTACATAAGAGATACAGACAGACACTTGGTGTCTCAGTGCACTGTTTCTTTCTGGGTCTCTCTGTGTCTCTCCTTCTTGTCTGTATTTCCCTCCATATATATATTTATGTGTCATTTTCCCTCAAGATATCAATCATTGTAATTCTTTATATGGGCATTAAATGAATAAAGCCATGTATTATAAGTTACGGTCAACCTTCAGGGACAGAGCTCGATGTGGTGAGAGCAGCCTGGGGCCTGGTGCCCTGGGCCCTGGAGGGACAGGAGGTGACATAGATTTCCTGGTCGTTGGCCACGCTCTGTATGTGACTCTAGGCCGTGGTTGCATTGGAGTCTCCAGACAAAACTCCTCCAGCTGTAGACGGGTGACTTGTATCCTCCCCTCTGAGAGTGACACACATTAAAAAGAAGATGGTAAAAACCCATGAGTTTTGGCAGAAAAAAAAATGATTTCCAAGTTATGTTGGGATGAACTCAAGAACCAGTTTAGTTAGATATATTGAACTTACCCAAAACTTTCCACTCCCCCCGGTTCAGCTCACAGTGTTACTAGTGCTTTCAGACCAAATAGGTGAAATTTAAAAGTCAGAGCATAAAATTTAAAGCAAACAAAACAAACAAACCAGCCTTATGCCCTGAGTTGCACCGCACCTCTGGGTTCCGGTGTTTATGAGCCTGGGAGCTTTTCGGCTGAGGAAGCCTGCCATGCCAGGATCCAGCTCTGGTTTCTGGCACACAGCAAGCCCTGCATAGAAGGTTCTAGAAGAAATGGATCAATCGGCGAATGGCCAAAAGTCACTTTTAATGGAAAAATCTGAAACAAAGGAAAGAAAGAAAGAATCTGCAGTTTGTCGAAACTTCCTAATCTTACACGTTTCAGTAATAAAGATACAGCCCTTGATGCTTCTCAGATCAGGGGGTCTGGAACAGCAGAGCGTGCTGCAACAGGGTGAAAGTGCTGTGGTCCCCATGCATGGTGCGTGTGTCCACGACGATTTCCATGTGTGTCTGAATGTGACCGATAAGCTTTGAGTCCGCTGCATTATTCGCTCCGGTGGGGAGCAGGAGAGACGGGGCCATCCGAATACAATGCCTTCAAAGTGTGTATCAGGGCCCGGGGGGTTTCCTCGTTGCAAATTGATGGTCCCACAGCCTCTGCCCAGGGATGGGGTGGTGGTGCGCTTGCCTGCAGGGTCTCAGCCCAGAGGCAAAGCCACACACATGGAACCTACTTCCAGACCAACGGTCAAGTCCCTGGGTGAGGTGGAGAAGGGGCCCAGAGCCTGCGAACCTCCACGTCCTCTCTGGAGCGATATGGTAACATGCCTAGCAGCCTCCACGGGTTACCTAATGACCACATGGACATTTAGCTGTACGAGATAGACTTAAAAATGCACATACGTGTATAGACTACATCTCACAGGAACTTAATACAAATTCCATCGTACATTAGTTACATTTAAAAGGCAAGTACCCCTTATACAATATAAATAATGCCCAATATATAAAGTAAAATGCCCAAGAACCTCATAGACTTGAAAGGGCCCAAGAAATACCATTCCATCTCAAATTCTTAAAAAGTACTCTAAAATTTCTGTGTCAACGTTTGCTGTTATTTTTTACATTTGAAAGTTTGAAAATCACTTGTTATATATGTGAATTATTCTTCACATGTAAGGATACACACCTATAACTATAAAGGGAAATAGACCTATAAACATACAATAGAAATATGTACTATTATTTATATTGTTAGTAATGCATAAACATATAATGTATATTATAATATATATTAAATATATTATATTTAAACAAATACATTAGGAAAAATAAATATATTAGGTTAAATAAAAATTAGATATATATTAAATTTAGATTTAATATATGTGTATCATGTACATGATACGTGTACATATATATGTAAATATAATATGCATATATAAAAAGCAATGTTATAAGGGAATTTTGTAGATTTGTAGCTCTAGGCAACATAAGTTAGTTTTGAATTTTAAATCATGATCAGAAAGGTTGGTTTATGAATCCATACTTTCCAAGGATCTATTTTTTTTTTTTAGGATTTTATTTATTTATTTGCAAGGGAGAGAGACAGAGACAGAGCACGAGCCGGGAGGAGAGGCAGAGGGAGAAGCACGCTGTGGCTGAGGAAGGAGCTCAGTGCGGGGCTCGAACCCAGGACCCTGGGATCATGACCTGAGCCAAAGGCAGACGCTTCACCCACTGAGCCTCCCTGGTGCCCCCCACCGATCTAGTTAATGAAACACGCCGAACAGCTACATAGTTAAGTTGCTGCGTGAGTTGCTTTGGGAGATTGAATGACATAAAATTCGCAGGTCCTTCTTGCTAAGTTGACTAAAAACTAGGAGAGGCTCCTGGGAGGTGAACACAGTGGCAGGCGCGGCAGGGTGCCCGCAGGAAGCGGAAGGAGGAGAGCCTCTAGTTGGAACACAGGAAGGGTACGGCGTGAGCTCAGCCCCTGTCAGGGAGTGGGTCCTGCCCGTGGGGGCTCTGTGCCCCGTCCCTGTCCTGCAGGAGGGCCCCAGGGACATGGGTGCGGAGCCCAGCTGGCCACCTTTTTCTGCCCCTCACACTGATAACCACCAGCCCTGTGGCTCCTGAAAGGCCTAGGAAATGCACACCACGGGCCACGGTGCCCGGGATCATGCGCGGCCTGCAAGCTGCCCGCCTGGGTCTTGAGGACCCTCATGGTTTGGGAAGGGGGTTCTCAGGGTGGAGCTAGAGCCGTGTCCCAGGGTTATCCATCTAGAGGCAGCCGAATCCTGGCTTCACCGTCCAGGGCTCAGAGGGCAAGAATTTCTACCTCACAGCATTGGGAAGATTGAATGGGGTACGCATAAGGCTCCCAAGCAAAGTAGATGCTCAACAAATAGAACATCTTGATTCTTTATGTACCTTTTGTTCTATATGTGCATTTTAATCTGTATGTAAACGGCACACATGATCATTTTCAGGTAACAAAAGGCAATGATCCCAGACTCACATCCAGTCGGCATGTGACTGTCGATCGTGTAATCAATCCCATTATCTCCAATGCATTCACACACACTGAAATTCCCAGTAGATACACCCCATCCATGATGTACAAACACACTTAAAAAGATATAACTTCAGGTAAAAGTTGTAGTATTTGTTTTCTTGTATTCCATTAAATAAATGATCTGTACCTCCCAGGTGTGTTCAAATCCCTCTCAGATATCTCAATAGAGATTATATACAGGGACCAAAGGAAAAATAAGAAAGAAGGTGAGTTTTAGACTTTGTTAAATAATAATGTTGGAGGAATTAAATTTGAAACTTAAATACAATTTGAACTGATTGGGGAATGATAATAAATAGTTTAGCCATAGAATAAACATAAACAATGAAGTCACATCTGGACAATAGATATATAATCAAATTTTAGATTAGAAACTATTTCGTTTTCCATATTTGAAGACCTATAACATCAAGCACTGTTTCTATTTACCAGTCCTCAAAGTGCATAAAACATAAATTTTTATTAATGCTATTTATTTACATTTCAGTAAAACTCAATTCCCAAATCATTAAACCAGAAATTATCTCCCGCATAGTTTATTTTGGATCTGTCATGGAGAAAAGCACATTTCGTGCATGAATCAATAACTGAGGGTTGTTCAGAAGACTCACTAAATCAGGGGACTTTGGCTACATTTTAAACATTTCGATAGTTCATATATTACGGAATGCAGTCAGTGCATTTTGGACAGTTTGTTTTAAATGTAGGATATGTTTTTTTTCTTGGTGATTCATCTGTTGCCTCCAATTTTTCTTCACTGAAATTTACTATAAAGTCAGAACTGAAATGGAAACACCCTAGATCCCTTTCGTGGGGCAGGGTGTTTGCTGTGTTATTTCTGGTTTGCATTCAACCTCATGGTATTTTGTTGCCTTTACATGTGAGACATATATTCCAATTAACCAGAGGGATGAGTACGTTTCTTGTGGCCATCTGTAATGATGTTGTTGCTACTCTATTCATTTGGGAAATGATCTGTTTAATACATTGCTTACCAAAGAGTAAGCATGTATCTATTTTTCTATTATCACAGTATCATAACTTTTTATTTATGGAAAAGCCCACAGCCATATATTTCTTACATCAACACAGTCATACAGACAGAATAATTACTGAGAATGAAATGAAATTTCTCTACATTTTTTTAAAAGATATTTTATTTTCTATCTTTCTTTCTTTCTCTTTCTAATAAATTATTTTTATTAATATATAATGTATTATTTGCTCCAGGGGACATGTCTATGAATCATCAGATACACACTTCACAGCACTCACCATAGCATGTACCCTCCCCAATGTCCATCACCCACCCACCCTCTCCCTACCCCCAAACCCCCAGCAACCCTCAGTTTATTTTGTGAGATTTAGAGTCTCTTATGGTTTTTCTCCCTTCCGATCCCATCTTGTTTCATTTTTTCCTTCCCTACCCCCCAAACCCCCTGCCCTGCCTCTCAACTTCCTCATATCAGGGAGATCATATGATAATTGTCTTTCTCCGATTGACTTATTTCACTCAGCATAATACCCTCTAGTTCCATCCACATCACTGCAAATGGCAAGATTTCGTTTCTTTTGATGGCTGCATAGTATTCCATTGTATATGTATACCACCTCTTCTTTATCCATTCATCTGTTGATGGACATCTGGGCTCTTTCCGTAGTTTGGCTACTGTGGACATTGCTGCTATAAACATTCAGGTGCATGTGCCCCATTGGATCACTATGTTTGTATCTTTAGGGTAAATACCCAGTAGTGAAATTTCTGGGTCAGAGGGTAGCTCTATTTTCAACTTTTTGAGGAACCTCCATGTTGTTTTCCAGAGTGGTTGCATCAGCTTGCATTCCCACCAACAGTGTAGGAGGGTTCCCCTTTCTCTGCATCCTCTCCAATATCTGACATTTCCTAACTTGTTAATTTTAGCCATTCTGACTGGTGTGAGGTGGCATCTCATTGTGGGTTTGATTTGTGTTTCCCTGATGCCCCAGTGATATTGAGCACTTTTTCATGTGTCTGTTGGCCATCTGGATGTCTTCTTTGCAGAAATGTCTGTTCATGTCCTCTGCCCATTTCTTGATTGGATTATTTGTTCTTTGGGTGTTGAGTTTGCTAAATTCTTTATAGATTTTGGATACTAGCCCTTTATCTGATATGTCATTTGCAAATATCTTCTCCTATTCTGTCAGTTGTCTTTTCATTTTGTTCACTGTTTCCTTTGCTTTGCAAAAGCTTTTGATCTTGATGAAGCCCCAATAGTTCATTTTTGCCCTTGCTTCCCTTGTCTTTGGCAATGTTTCTAGAAAGAAGTTGCTGTGGCTGAGGTCGAAGAAGTTGCTGCCTGTGTTCTCTTCAAGGATTTTGATGGATTCCTGTCTCACATTGAGGTCTTTCAACCATTTTGAGTCTATTTTTGTGTGTGATGTAAGAAATAGCCCAGTTTCATTTTTCTGCATGTGGCTGTCCAATTTTCCCAACAC
>NW_019154095.1:2851052-2871434 GCF_002288905.1 Enhydra lutris kenyoni | reverse complement strand
AAATGCAACTGATTTCTGTGCCTTGATTTTATATCCAGATACTTTACCGAATTGTATGAGTTCTAGCAGTTTTGGAGTGGAGTCTTTTGGGTTTTCCACATAGAGTATCATATCATCTGCAAAGAGTGAGAGTTTGACTTCTTCGTGGCTGATTCAGATGCCTTTTACTTATTTTTGTTGTTGTTGTCTGATTGCTGAGGCTAGGACTTCTAGTACTATGTTGAATAGCAGTGGTGATAGTGAACATCCTGCCATGTTCCTGACCTTAGGGAAATGCTCTCAATTTTTCCCCATTGAGAATGATACTCGCTTTGGGTTTTTCATAGATGGCTTTGATGATATTGAGGTATGTACATTCTATCCCTATACTTTGAAGAGTTTTGATCAAGAAAGAATGCTGTACTTTGTCAAATGCTTTTCAGCATCTATTGAGAGTATCAAATGGTTCCTGTTCTTTCTTTTATTAATGTTTTATAACACATTGATTGGTTTGCAGATGTGGAACCAACCTTGCAGCCCTGGAATAAATCCCACTTGGTGGTGGTGAATAATCCTTTTAAAGTACTGTTGGATCCTGTTGTTTAGCATTTTGGTGAGAATTTTCATATCTGTGTTTATCAAGGATATTGGTCTGTAATTCTCCTTTTTGGTGGGATCTTTTTCTGGTTTTGGGATCAAGGTAATGCTGGCCTCATAAAATGAGTTTGGGAGTTTTCCTTCCATTTCTATTTTTTGGAACAGTTTCAGTACCAATTCAGTTCAGTTTAATTCTTCTTTAAATCGTTGGTAGAATTCTCCTGGGAAGCTGTCTGGCCCAGGGTCTTATTTTTTGGGAGGTTTTTGATGACTGCTTCAATCTCCTTACCGGTTATGGGTCTGTTCAGTTTTCTATTTCTTCCTGGTTCAGTTTTGGTAGTTTATGGGTCTCTAGGAATGCATCCATTTCTTCCAGATTGTCAAAATTGCTGGTGTATAATTACTCATAATATGTTGTTATAATTTTTTGTATTTCTTTAGTGTTGGTTGTGATCTCTCCTCTTTCATTCATGATTTTATTAATTTGGGTCCTTTCTCTTTTCTTTTTGAGAAGTCTGGCCAGGGATTTATCAATTTTATTAATTCTTTCAAAGAACAAGCTCCTAGTTTCATTGATCTGTTCTACTGTTCTTTTGGTTTCTATTTCATTGATTTCTGCTCTGATCTTTATAATTTCTCTTCTCCTCCTGGGTTTAGGCTTTCTTTGTTGTTCTTTCTCCATCTCCTTTAGGTGAAGGGATAGGTTGAGTACTTGATACCTTTCTTGTTTCTTGAGAAAGGCTTGTATCAGTATATACTTTCCTCTCAGAACTGCCTTTGCTGTGTCCCACAGATTTTGAATAGTTGTGTTTTCATTATCATTTGTTTCCATTAATTTTTTCAAATCTTCTTTAATTTCCTGGTTGACCCATTCATTCTTTAGTAAGATTCTCTTTAGCCTCCATGTATTTGAGTTCTTTCCATCTTTCCTCTTGTGACTGAGTTCTAGCTTCAGAGCATTGTGGTCTGAAAATATGCAGGGAATGATCCCAGTCTTTTGGTAGCAGTTGAGACCTGATTTGTGACCCAAGATGTGATCTATTCTGGACAATGTTCCATGTGCACTAGAGAAGAATGTGTCTTCTGTTGCTTTGGGATGGAATGTTCTGAATATTTCTGATGTCTATCTGGTCCAGTGTATCGTTTAAGGCCTTTATTTCCTTGTTAATCTTTTGCTTGGATGATCTGTCCATTTCAGTGAGGGGGGGGCTAAAGTCCCCTATTATTATTATATCATTGTCAATATGTTTCTTAGATTTTGTTATTAATTGGTTTATATAATTGGCTGCTCTCATGTTAGGGGCATAGATATTTAAAATTGTTAGACCTTCTTGTTGGACAGACCCTTTGAGTATGATATAGTGTCCTTCCTCATCTCTTATTATAGTCTTTGGCTTAAAATCTAATTGTTCTGATATAAGGATTGCCACCCCAGCTTTCTTCTGATGTCCCTTAGCATGGTACATTGTTTTCCATCCCCTCACTTTAACTTTGGGGGTGTCTTTAGGTCTAAAATAAGTTTCTTATAGACGGCTTATTGATGGTATTGTTGGTTTTTATCCATTCTGATACCCTGTGTCTTTTGATTGGGGCATTTAGCCCATTTACATTCAGGATAACTATTGAAAGATATGAATTTAGTGCCATTGTATTGCCTGTAAGGTGACTGTTACTGTATATTGTCTCTGTTCCTTTCTGATCTACTACTTTTAGGTTCTCTCTTTGCTTAAAGGACCCCTTTCAATATTTCTTGTAGGGCTGGTTTGGTGTTTGCAAATTCTTTAATTTTTGTTTGCCCTGGAAACTTTTTATCTCTCCTTCTGTTTTCTATGACAGTCTAGCTGGAGATAGTATTCTTGGCTGCATGTTTTTCTCGTTTAGTGCTCTGACTATATCATGCCAGTCCTTTCTGGCCTGCCAGGTCTCTGTGGATAAGTCTGCTGCCAATCTAATATTTTTACCATTGTATGTTACAGACTTCTTGTCCCGGGCTGCTTTCAGGATTTTCTCTTTGTCACTAAGACTTGTAAGTTTTACTATTAGATGACAGGTTGTGGACCTATTTTTATTGATTTTGAGGGGGGTTCTCTGTGCCTCCTGGATTTTGATGTTTGTTCCATTTGCCATATAGGGGAAATTCTCTATTTTGCTCCAATATACCTTCTGCTCCCCTTTCCCTTTCTTCTTCTTCTGGAATCCCAATTATTCTAATATTGTTTCATCTTATGGTATCACTTATCTCTCAAATTCTCCCTTCATGGTCCAGTAGTTGTTTGTCTCTCTTTTGCTCACCTTCTTTACTCTCCATCATTTGGTCTTCTATATCGCTAATTCTTTCTTCTGCCTCTTTTATCCTAGGAGTAAGACCCTCCATTTTTTATTGCATCTCATTAATAGCTTTTTTAAAATTTCAACTTAATTAGATTTTAGTTCTTATATCTCCAGAAAGGGATTTTATTTCTCCAGAAAGGGTCTCTCTATTATCTTCCATGCTTTTTTCGAGCCCAGCTAACACCTTGAGAATCATTGTTCTGAACTCTAGTTCTGACATATAACCAATGTCCATATTGATTAGGTCCCTAGCCTTCGGTACTGCCTCTTCTTCTTTTTTTGTGTGTTGTTTTTCCACCTTGTCATTTTATCTAGATAAGAATATATGAACGAGAGAATAAAATACTAAAAGGATGGCAAAACCCAGAAAAATGTACGCTAACCAAATCAGAAGAGATCCATAACCAGGGGAAGAAGAAAAGGGAAAAAAGAAATAAAAATTAAAAAAATAAAAATAAAAAATTTATCTATCTATCATCTCTCTCTCTCTCTCTCTCTCTCTCTCTCTCTATATATATATATATATATGTATATGACTGTTGAATAGAATAGAGTCACCCACTTGATTTTGGGTATATTTTGGTTTCTTAGAAGAAATTACCTTCCAAAATTTTAAAGAAAGAAAAAAATATATATGTATATATATACAAAAATAAGTGTAAGCACAATGAAGGGATGGAATATGACTGTAAAGATGAAAATTTTAAAAAAATCCTAGAAAGGGAATGGATAAGGTAAGTTGGTTGGTAAAAGGAAAAAAAGAAAAAAGAGGAGGAATGTGCTTAGGCTGGAGACTAGAACAAAGCCATGTGCTAGATTAGAGTATATTTTGATCTATTAGAAGAAATTGTATCCCAAATTTTTTAGAAAAAAAAAAACCTATATATATACAAAAAATAAGTTTAAATACAATGAAGGGATAAAATATGACTATAACAATGAAGTTTTAAAAAGTTTTTTTTTTAGAAAGATTGTTAAGATAAACTAGTTAAAAATGCTGAAAGTGGAAAGAGGAAAAGTTTAAAAAATTGATGAAAGTAGATAAAAATAGATAAAATGGATAAAAATAGATAAAAAATAAGAAAAAAATAAAATTATAAAGACATTTAACTCTGCAAGACTAAAGGATCATGGGAAAAAAGCCATGAATTCTATGAGTTGCTTTCCCCAGTGGAGTTCCTCTGTTCTCCTTGATTAGTGAGCTCAGTCTTGGCTGGATGGTCTTGCTGAATTTCTTGGGGGTGGGCCTGTTTCAGTGATTCTCAAATGTCTTTGCCTGAGGTGGAATTGCACCGCTCTTGCCAGGGGCCATTCCCCCACCCCCACTCCGTGGTCTATCTTCCCGTAGCTTCCGATTCACGTCTCAGCATGTCCTACCTTCCAGAAAATGGTCCCTTTTCTGTTTCTAGAATTGCTGTTCTTCTTCTCTTCTATCTCCTGTTGAGTTTGACCAAATAGTTCAGAATGGTTTCATACCTATCTAGCTCAACTCCTGAGATATGATGTCGTTTTAGTCTTCTACCCCTCCGCCATCTTGGCTCTCCTCTCTACATATGTTTTTTATCAATTTCACAAGTGTTGGGTTGTGTTTGAAGTACACAGTTTGTGTGTTTATCTTTAGTGTCTGAGTAAGAACATGCAGGCATAATGCAATTTATCAAGGCAACACTGGACCTAAAATATTAGGTCAGTTTCCTTTCATTTTGTCTTTTTTTTTGTCTTCTATTATCATAAAATAATACTCTTTCATCTCTTGAGCAAAATAAATCTTTGTAGTTATTGTTTCACAAACTCATCAGACCGTGTCCTTGATAAGACAGAAGTCTGATAATTTGGGCATCCAGATATTACCCCAGGGATGATTTACTTGAATTTTTTATTTATACCCATGCTTAAAATTTGAAATAGACGAATTTTTCTAGATGAAAAAAAAAAAGGGTATTTGCACAATTATCTGCTTGAATTTTATGTGGCTGAAAGATGATAAATTTCTATTTTTTATTGGTACTTGTTTTTTAAATTTTGAACTTTAAGCTTTTAAGGAAAAAAAAAATAGTCCTGAAATAATCCAATTACATTTATATGGATGAAGTGAAAAAAAAAAATTAATTGTTGTATCTAAACTAGTAGAATGAGTCACCAGCATTTCATGTAAAACTTGCAGCTTAGGAGTTTAACTTATAACCAGAAGTTGAAACAAAATGTTTCTATTTAGAATTGTAACAACACCAATGGAAATTCATTTAATTGATAAAACTATTCTGAATTAAGTCATCAGCTTGAAGACCACACTTAGTACAGTTAAATAAAATCTCTGGAAGCTGATCGCAAATAGATTAAACCTACTGGATGCATAAGTGATTTTCCTTTGACACTTAAAATAAGATATTTAAAATAAGATATAAATTTAGCGTGCCATCATAAGGTACAGCTTTGAAATCTCACAAATCACGAATGTTGTGCTTGGAAGTTAGGGTCAGTGTATTCCCAGGAGCTTGAATCGCTGTGGAGAATGCCCACCAATTAGGACACACATATCCTGATTAACATTTAAAAGAGTCAATGTATTATCTTTTATTCCTGCCTTCTTTTAGTGCTTGAAAACCCTCATATCAAGAAGAATGAGTTGTAGAAATACAGACTTTGTCAAATGCTGAAAACCACTCTGACTTCAGGTCTAGGATGGTGTATCTGAGATGAGGTGGTCAGACAGCAGGGGCTCGTCCGTTCAGTGTCTCCTGTTCCTGGCATGCTCCGCAGACTGAGAGCTCTTCTTAAGTGAAAGAAGCGGGACTGGAGTAGAGGCAGTTTAATTAAAACACTGGAAATCATGAGACTGGGATTCAATTGAAGGTCCGTTTTAAGATGCTTACAGAGATTTTTCTCAGCAAAAGCACTGCACAAGTGAAGAAAATCATCAGAAGAGAAATAAAGACACACAGACCCCGAGCTCTGCAAGTAACACCCCATCTTCTATCTGCCCAGACTTCCTAGTTAGGAATTAATTCGGTTTTAAGCCAAATTTACAGGAAAAGACTCTGGCACATTAGTATTCCTTCGTTACTCTTGAACTGAACCCGTGAGACCAAAAGTTAAAGCGACAACCCAACGCTAAAAGCAAACATTATTTTTCCTAAGATCCATAGTAACATAAAATCAGTAGAAAACTGAAATCATCCTTGTAGGTCTGAAATTAATCTGATGACCGGGACCAGCCAAAAAATTCTGGTGAGTTTCCGTAATTCAATAATCTGCCTGTATCGAACTTGTTACTGGGTTAGAGCTGTTTTCATGATTATTTCAGCCCATCTGAGAGAGGTCCGAAAATCATCTTAGGTTGTCCTCCTAAGCTGAGTTCTCTTTATTCAAACCTGGAAACCCTCTGTGTTTCATTCTCGTCACTCGGGACAGCAAGGTTAAGTAGTTTCTTCACATTGCTACTTTGTTAGTTTTTGTAACAACGGTGGCCCATGACCTTTGCTTGATTCCACCTGCAGCTCCCTGCGGAGGACAGTACACAGGATCCGAAGGGGTCGTTTTGTCGCCCAACTACCCTCATAATTACACAGCCGGCCAGATATGCCTTTACTCCATCACGGTGCCCAAGGAGTTCGGTAAGGTGGCTTTTCAGCGTTGTAGTCGTCATCCCATGTCATATTGGTTTCATTGATGATTCTTCTGTCATTTTATAAGGAAGTATTTCAGCTCTCGATATAATACAATAATACACAAGAAGATGAGTTGTATTATAGCAGCGGGTTTTCTGAAGGTACAGAGTATCCACTACAAGTCTTTTATCGATGTGATATAAAATGCTTAATGTTCTTCTAAGATCGTGATCCAGAATAATCAGAGAGAACACGATTGGCTTTGCTTCTACTTTTGCTAGAAAGCATTCCGCCACCCCCCAACCCCCCCGCCCCCCGCCCAAGGAGGATCACCAAGAAAGATGGGCCAGGGGAACACTGCTGTTAATTTATACATACATTTTGTAATCAGATTATGATGGAAATCCCTGGATCACCGAAGTTACCTCTGAGTGATTGTGATGCAGAAATAGGCTGAGCCTCCATCTGGTTCCTTTGCACGTAATTTGTGATGGTCCCTCCTCATGCTTCTAATCTGAGCTGGCTTTCTGAAAGGCTTCATTTCTAGAAGGGCCTTCCTGGGGTGGGGGTGGAGTTCTGCCTTCCGTCTACCCAAAGCTGGATTCCCGCATCTCCAATCTCACTCCTGACCACAGATATTTCTTATGATTTGAGTTATCTGGAGTCAATGAGATAGAAGCTTTTATAGCTTCATATCCAAGGCTCCTTTTTACCCTCCAATACTAAAATTTAAAACCTTACATAGTTAAGGTGTTTTTTGTTCTCTAGAGTCAAAATAGCAGCCACCTACTCACAGATATAAAGCAAAATTATAAAAATTCTAAGGGTACAATCTGTTTGAGGGAAAACATTTTAAAAAGTACAGTTATATGACAGGAAAGTTAATTGCTGGTTAAGAAAATGGCATGTGGGAGACCAATGGTTTCTGTGAATTTCTGTTATTTACGATGCACAGGTCTGCCCAAGCTAATGAAAACCTCTACCAGGTGCTGATGTCAGCCTTAGGTAGTTTAGATCACGGGCCCTTCATGAACTGTGCGATGTACCTTGCTTGGTCTCTGAAGCCCCAGCACTAGTGTCCACCCTAGGCCAGTTCTCAAGAGTAATGGGGTTTTCAGGTGGGGCCTTTCTTGTAGCATCTCGCTCGGTTAAGAGGAGATGGTGTTCTGAGCGTCAGCAATGATGGACGTGTTCCTGGAGACCAGGGCAGAAGGACCAGCTTCTCAAGGGTAAAGGGCAATTCACTTACTCTGCGAATGAATAGCACTTCCTACTCTCATTTAAGAAAGTGAGAGGGCTTCAGAATGTTCACTTTTGTTATAATAAACAGACAAGAAAACTTAGAATAATTCCTAATCCCCACTCTTTATGCCAGCCCAATTCCTCTGATGTCACTTACTTGGTCCCAGTAAATCCATTTTTTCCACCTAAGTGCCCCACAGCAGCCTCCAATTACTTCCCGTGAATATTCCTCTTATTTCTGTTCGTAGATACATGACAGACTGTATTTGTCACAATGGAATATAGCAGCCAGAGTCTATGATTTTGGTTTGTTTCAAAGTTTATTGAATTGTCACAATTGTGATTTTTTTTAGCAGAAAAAAAAAAAAGGTCAAACCTCGATCCTAAATATTGAGCATTGTTTCCCAATCTGAAATGTGTAATGATATACATGTATCACATTGTATCCAGGCAGAAAATTTTAATTTGAAATTAAAATAGTTATACGAAGTATTTAATGAAAATCTATAGTGTCTTATATCTTGTATTTTCTACTCTTCCTTACTCTTTCCTGGGAAGTAAATTAATTCAATAATTAATTCAATAATCATCACAAGGGCCAAGGCGAATAAAATATAGTCTGTGCCTGTGAAATGCCCAGTTTTTAAGTCCCTCGTCGGCTCATGGGGTGAATGTCGCTAGGTGGGAAGGGACATAAGTACAGTGAGCACAGGCTCCAGTGGAAAGGACGTTTAAGGCAGGTCTTCACGTACTCCAATCCTCTCCCTATTTTCACTCAAAAGCATCACCGAAGTATCCTTTCTAAAACAAAGCTCTGATCATGGAAACACCGTGATTGACATCTTCACTCCGTTTTTTGCCCACAAGCAAACCCCACGTATTTGGGTGTGGCCTGCCAAGCCCTTAAGTCTCAGGCTGCTGTGGCCTTTGCTGCCCAACTCCCTCCTCTCTCCCTTCCTCTTGGAGCACCTGCCAAACCAGACCAATGACCACATTCCATGGTCCCCTGCAGAATCGGGGTCTGAATGGTCATGGGCTGAAAGGAGCGCCCCGCAGGTCACTCGTACACATGAAGGGTTACAGTCCTCCTGCTTTAAGACCAGCGATGCTGCTGTCTCCCCAGCTGGACGTGGACTCCCCCACAGCTGGAAACAGCTGCCCTGTGGCTCACGTCCTACGGCCCCATACTCATTCCTGTCACAGTCACGTCTAGCTGCAGTGTCCATAGCACTGAGCACTGGTCACTCGTGGCAGACATCTGCTCTTTGGGGCGGAACCAGTCAGGGGCCTGAACTCGGCCCTAGCAGCTCACCAAAGCAGCCTCAGGTCTGCTAACTTGCAGAACCTGACTCTCTATTCATTGCAGGAACGCCGTACATGTTGGCACACAGCCGGCCCGGGGCCTTGTGTCTAATCTCAGCCATCTTCAGATTCTGTTGTAAAGTGAATGCTTTCTAAAAGGCTCTTAAAGTAATGATTAATTGATGAATTAATTAAATCAAAGTTTCTTGAAATTATGGGCCTATGATTCACTTTTATACTATTGAAAAGACCCAAGCATCCTCCTCTAACATGATGAAGAATTGTTTTGGGGGGCGGGAGGTTTGAACAAAGGCATTGTATAAGCCAGAACCATGTGGAAATCATAACATTCTCTTCCTCTTTCTAATTCTTTGTTTTAGACTATCTCATGCACAGGGAAAGTCCTCCTTGCTCTCATGCTTCCTTAATTGTTTCTCTCCAGGAAATTATAAAGGAATTATAAAATCTTAAAATACATGTATTTTAAAATACATGTGCATATATTTATTACCTGCTCAGTACATGTGATGCATATTATACATGTGTGGATATATGTAATGCACACCTGTAATAGGGTACATGGCATATGTAGAATACGTATATATGTAGAACACACACACACACACATACACACACACACAAGCTGTTACAGTTAGAGCCCCTCCGTTCTGCCAACACTTATATTAATTCCCTCATTAAACTCTGATATGTGTACCTGACATGCCCATATCCATTTTTTGCTCAAGATGATTTAGAATGATTCTAGTTTAAACCTTACATATAAATAAGAATCAGTTGGTCCTGGTTTACGTGCCAAATCACAAGAGTTTCTAAATGTTCTAAAGGGCCTATTGTCAATTTGAGTACAAAATAATTTATGAAGTTTGAAGTAGTGAAATGCACAGTTGTGTTCTACTGGGAGGAGGTGTGTTCTTCTACAGATATGGCCTATCAGAAAATATCAGAAAATAAAGTTGTGCAGTGGAATGACAATAAACAATTTCTGTAACATGTTGTTGACTTGTGTATAAAAGCAATGAGTTTGTAAGAATTTGGCCTTATAACAATCCTAAGTAAAGAATTTTAACTTCTTTTACAACTTGGCATGTTTTTAGTTTAATTTTTTGGGTTGATTTTAAAGCCTACAGATGTCTTGATCTCTGTCCCCTCATAAATATGTGGCTGTTCTTCTACTATCCTAATATAACACTGAAAGGAATTAATATTAACATTCAATTAATTTTCAATTAATTCAATTAATTTCAATTAATATTCAATTAATATTCAAACTATATGGGGAAGTATTATTAAGTATGAAGTCATCAAGAAGCAAAATAAAATTATTTAAGCAACTAAAACATCTTAGAAAAAGAGAAAACTCCCAAAAAAGAGAGAGAGAGAAAGAAAACCAGTTAATCATTTTCTATAGGATTCTTAGGATCATGATCTTTGGAGAAACCAATAAATAGGTGGGACAACCACAATCTCCATGTCTTTACTTGTGAGACAGCACAACATGCCAACCCTACCCCTTTATTTTGCAGTGGTGTTTGGACAATTTGCCTATTTCCAGACGGCACTGAACGATTTGGCGGAATTATTTGATGGAACACACCCGCAAGCCAGACTCCTCAGCTCACTCTCTGGGTCACATTCAGGTAAAGAGTCAATGAATGTTGTCTTGAATTTTATTTAGACAGCTAGAATGAGTCATTTTGAACTTGTTGGATTTTTTTTCTTTTTAATGAAAGAAGAATGCAATCCTCTTCGAGTTTTCTTGCTTGTTTAACAAAACCTTATTCCTGATGGAAAATCTCAACTGTATTTTATCCCACGCATAAAACCACTGACCATTATCATTTTACTTATTAACATTGTAGAAAATATAATATCTGTCTCAATAACAAAGGCAAATATCAGGAAAAGAGGGGGTAATAAACTATCTTGTGTCTTCTGTTTTCTCTTCTATGTCTCATGATCTTCCTGGAGATAAACAGTATCAACCTTTTGGTCTAAATCATTACCAGCCTTTAAATACACATGTCTAGGGAGGCCTCACACTCATACATGCCCATGAGTACATATGTGC
The DNA here is from genome assembly GCF_002288905.1 of Enhydra lutris kenyoni. Lineage (NCBI taxonomy): Eukaryota > Metazoa > Chordata > Mammalia > Carnivora > Mustelidae > Enhydra > Enhydra lutris. The sequence continues at coordinate 2,860,286 of NW_019154095.1, read as the reverse complement.
ACACACGGACACGAATGTGTGTAATGTATGTGAGCATGGGAACGTATGTGGGTCTTCATGAAACATGCGATGTCATTTCACAACTCAGTCTTTTTGCCAAACTCTTGCATAAAAGCAAAAATGGAGTCTTCCCCTACCAAAAAATATGAATATACACCAAAAACAATTAGTTTTAGTGCTGATTAGTATTCACTTCGTCAGTGCAGCCTAATCTACATAGCCCCTCGTGCACTTGGACCTTGTGCAAACTGCAAGGTTTCTACCGCTGGTGCGTTTTCATCGTTTACCAAAGCAACGCACATCGGTGCATCACAAACTCTTGCCAACCAAGGTTAGGATTTGATTATTTCTGGTTTTTCCCTATTATTAACTGAGGGTCTTAAGATTATTATTTCCTGCCAACGTCCAATGATGCAATGTCTGGAAATGCATCAGAAGATACAGATTTAAAATATTAATACCTAGAGACAAATTCACCTCTGAAAAGCTAATGCCGTTCACCTGCCCTGTGACAGCATTTCAGAAAGACCATTCTTCTAGGGCAGGTGGACTTTAAAAGGTGGAAATATGTTTTCAGAACTTTTTGTTTATTCGTTTGTTTTGTTTTTGTTTTCTGAATGCTTTAGTATTTTTAAAATCAGCTTTGGATTCAGATTTTCTTAACTTTCTTATTTTAAAAAAAATCCCAGCAAGTCATTATCAAATATAGTTGATTCTGAGTCAGCGATAAGTCGGACTCTTCAGTTTCCCACATTGTCCGCCGGCAGACCCGTCACCAGTGCTCACTTCATGAGACAATGGCTAAAGCAACATTTGAACAGAACGAATGGATAAGGAAAGTTTTAAAATCTTGATAAATACGATATGTCTGAGTCCTGAACCCAAAGGGAAATTTCACAGAAGTCCAACAGTTACATGAGAAATTCCAAGTTAATAATTACTTCCAAAATATTGTCCCCAATGGTGCAGTGCCTCCCATGGATCTCTTGTATGGTTTCTGATTTTTTCCTCAGGTGAAACGTTACCTTTGGCGACATCAAATCAGATTCTCCTGCGATTCAGCGCCAAGAGTGGAGCGTCTGCCCGGGGCTTCCACTTCGTTTACCAAGGTAAAGTTCACCGGCGCGCTGCGGTCTTCCCAGGCGCTGTCCCACGCTGTGCTCAGTTAAAGCACAAACGATATCTGCGTTGCGTTGTTTTGCTTTATATTTAGGAAATTGAGGGTATTCGTATATTTATACCCAAACGATTTATCAAGAACATCACAACTTTCCTTTCTGACACTGAAATAGGATATTGCTTCTACGAAGACACGGAAACAGCTCGTTGCTCCGGCACCATCAGGGAACGTGTGGACCACCTCTCCTTTCACAGCTCCTCACATTGGCCAAGGGATTTCACATCCATCACAGTATTTCATGTAATTAGGCAAAGTGTTTCATGATGGTTTAGATTTTAGTATCTGCTTTAATAAAATACCTTTAAGCACATTGTTCAATTCCAGACCTTCCTGTAAAAACTATTGAAAAGGCGACTTCACAAAATCATGCAAATCCCCAAATACTACCCACGCACCCATCCCTCTAACTACCTATTTTATTTTGTTTGTGTTCTATTAACTTCTGACACTTTGAAACCTTTATATTTATTTTTTTTAAATTGGACAGTATTCAAAATGTCTAAGATTGTACAAAGATTCTTTAAAAATGAGGATTTCCCCCTATTTCTAGTTTACCTTTATTTTGCATGTTCATTACATTAACTTGAAAAACAATACATAAACTATTTTTACACTTTCTGAAGACCAAAGCAGGCCTTTGGATGGTACTTGGAATTGCTGTGTAGCTTGTGATGTGACGGAGATCACCATCTACAGAGATATAAACTGTCTGTTCCAAAATAAGAAGGAATGCTTAGTTTTTCTAGGTTTCAGTTTTGCTTGAGGCTAGAGCGATTCCTCGTTGCTCTTAAATATTTTCTTCAGAAGTGGAGGAGGATCACTTACTACCAGTGGTTTCTTCCTTTAATAGAGACTTTTTCAGAAAACATACTAGGCAGCATCATCATGTTTATTAAAAAATTATGGAAAATGTGTCATTTCATTCATAACTCATTCCTAAGACTCTTACATGGCAAAATCCAAGCCCTCAAAATATTTTTATAAACTCTATATTATAAAATAATTATTTTATAAATTATAGACTATTTTGCTATAAAACCTCTTCTGTGTTCAGCAGTGAGGTGGTCTGAGAAAGAATGGAAACAGAATAGGAAGGTATCTGACAGCAAGCGTCAGGGAAAGTATCTCTAACCCAGTGTAGGCAGTAATTGCTTCAATGATGTTTCTACTCAATTACAATCAGTTATATTGTTCTAAATTATACCTTTTCTTAAAATATAAACAATTAAACCAATATTTTTAATGAGCTTTATTGGACAGTGACCAATGTAGGCAACTCACCTTTTACTCCTAATTTTCTTTAAATAAATTATATTATTTTGCAGAAGCAAATTTACAAACCCAAATACATTGGGGTAACATATAAAGATACCAAGGACCACTTGGTTTAAATACATATTTTATCCTGGAAAAATTCAAGTTACTGGCATTGTCCATCTTGATAAGGGGTGCTTTGTTTTGTTTTGTTTTATTTTGTTTGATAAGATTAGAAAATCAATCAGATCATTGAATAAAATATCTGAGGCAACTGACCCTATGTTTATCCTATTTACAAATATTATCATCAGAAGTCATGATTTTAAAACTTATATTTCTTGGTTTAAAGTAACATATTACCATTACAATGAATCAAAATAGAAAAGTAGAAAGAAAATCATTTATAAGAGGAATACATCCTCCTTGTCTTTACAAATATATAATGAATCTAACATCCTCAATATTTTATTATATTAAGTATATAATATATATACTTTATTATATTAAGTATATAATATATATACTTATATATAATATATATATATTGAGTATATAATATATATACTCCTTTTCATGATTTGTGCCTACAGTGAGTTTATGCAAAAATTGATGTCTTTTTATCAAAGCTAAATCCTTTGGAAGTAAAGAACTAGAATCATGAACGCAATTTAAAAACCAGTCAGGAACACCTGGGGAAGTTTTCAGTGTATACATAAAGTTCAATTGAACATTGCCTCTGGAAGATGGCAGTTCTATGGAAGCCAAGGAATTATTTGCAATCTATGGTGTAAAAACTTCCTGAAAAGTTCTTTTGTATACCACTTATGGCTTCATTCTTTCACAAGTTATTAAAGCCTGAAATTGCACAGGGACTTTGTGATGCCCGCGATGATAGGGTGTCTAACTCTGTTAACAGACAGTTGTGTTATACGGAGCTGTTAGAGACCTCTGTGGCCAACAAGGTGGCAGGACCAGGGTGTGGAAGCCAGGATTGCTGTCTCTTGGCCTCCATGTCATCCTGGTTAATAAAGAGGCATTAATAATGAGGAAGTTTCTGTCTTTCTGATCTTGTGGAGAAATGGATGTGATAGAGGCTTTATTACTTATTTATTTATTCATTTTTTTTTACAAAGTGTCCTCCTTGACTTATGCCTTTGCTGTTTTTCATTTGCTTTCCATGCTACTTCGAGGTAGAAGGGGCTATTTGAAAGAGAGTGAGTTAGGACCCATGAGCACCCCAAAGGAGGCTAGTCGGTGGGAGCGGGGGGCACCTTCCTAATACAAGACTTTAAATAGCTCTTCCACAATGGTTTAACTCAGCACCTGTGAAGAGTTTTGTTTGGCTGCTAGACGTTATGGAATTAAAGACTCAAGGACATTGTCTAGACAGGATGGAGCAACCAATTCACGGGTCACCAGTCCTACAAGGATGGTATGCGCTGGACAGAGACTGAGAATAGATAATGTGTTTCCGCGACCGTTGAGCACCTTTTAGAAAAAGTGGCTCAGGCATCGGTCCTCCTTGGGCAACCTGGCATCTGCCTCTGATTCAGCAGCCACACACCTCAGCGGCGTGACCATCAAACAGAATTTAGAAGCAAAAGATGCTGTGGGAACCCACCACGAGCAAACATCTAGGGACTCTACTGAAGTGTGAGCGTCTCTCTCTCACTGTTCCAGAATTCTGCACAAGCCTGGACCGCTGTAGTATTTGTCCTGCATAAACACACTCCCATGAAGATAGGAGAGCAGCACACCTGGCTTGTATACACGAATACATCCCAATGCGTTCTGGATTTCCTTGCAGACATGCGGGACAAGGTTTCCTCCCAGCCTTTACCCAGCTCTTAGGGATGCCTGAGCCTTTCTTCTCCTCCCTAGCCTCCTACACCTAGACCCTGGCAGGACCCACAATCAGGAAACGTGGTTCTGCACATTTAGATAATCTTGGCTGTTGTACAAAAGAAATATATTACACCTAAAGTCAATGTATTCTTAGACCAATGAGAAAATCAGAATTCATGTCATCCTAAGAAAGCCTCCATGTGGGAGACTTACCTACTGTTCCTTAACAAATCGAGCAGTCTGATTCCTCCAGGATGAGAGGAATTCTCATCCATAGCTATTCTATAAAGTACTTAAATTGCCTTCATAGACTTTTCGTGGCCCCAAAATACACACCTTATAGTATTAGCGTCAACCTTAGCAATACTGGAAATGACACGGGAACCAGTCTGTGCATCCACAGAGGCCGACTAAGGCAGAGAAGACACTCTTCTCCTGTCTTGTTTGTTCCCAGGTTCATGCTGATATATGCAGGATGGTTCAAAGCCACCTACACTGCTCCCCATCCCTGCACTGCCCACCCCCTCCTTGCTCTGCCCAGCCCCTCCCTGCCCTGCCCGCCCCCTCCCTGCTTTGCCTGTGCTCTGGACTGAATGCATCTGACTAAACTTATGGTTAGTGCCTGGGTGGCTCAGTCGGTGAAGCGTCCAATTCTTGATTCAGCTCAGGTCCTGATCTCAGGGTCATGAGTTCAAGCCCCACGTGGGGCTCCACGCTCACCATAGAGCCTACCTAAAATTAAACATGGTGGTTGCCAGTGTCCCTCATCAACAGAATACTATTTTGAACTGTCTTATGTTTACAACTTGGCTGTTTCCACATATCAATCATTTTTCTTATGTATTTCCATTTAGAATTCAACACTACCTTCTCTTGAAATAAGTCACTCATGCCGAACTTGGTAAACCAGGTAGGACTTACTGAGTATTTCAAGAGGAAAAGGAGGGCACATTTTTAGATCAAACCTCTGCACAGAGCCCAACTTAAAAATGTCAGCTGGCCCCGAATCCCTGTCTTTCTGAGGCGTATTAGCTGCGTGGACAGCTCTAACCTAGATCCCCTCCCCCCAGCCTCACCTGAAACGGCCTCTTGCCTCCCAGCCCAGCTTCCCAGATTCTCTAGCTCAGGGCTTCCTGTCCAGGATCCTCTGATGGCAAGACTCACTCTCCTTAGCATTACAAGAAACAGAGGAACAATCTAGACACATGGAAATGCATTTTTTGAGTTTGGTCCTTTGCTTGAGGTCCTTCCGCGGCATGTAAATGCATGTCTTTATTGGTTTTCACCAGGCTTCATCTCCTTTTAGATGGCATCAATTACAAGGTTTTCCACTTCTAAGAAATTCACATTTTGTATGAAAGATTATAAAATACATAGGTTTACCAAGATGAGTAAGCATAAATTTTGTTCATGATTCAGTGATGCGTGTTTGAATTCACTGACTAGTAATGGCTGCTCAAGTCCGATTTTTCAACGACCGGAACAGAATGATTTTGAAAAATAGATACATCTGTTGAAAAATAGATATAAATGAAACCGGGACAGCCGCCTCGCTTAGACTTTGCAAGCGATTGCTACGTGCATTCGGATTCGTTAATATTATGGCTGCTGTTGTTGTCTTCTTGTTACACCTGCTCTGAAAGAGGGGCCGTGAAGATCCAGGAGGCAGCTACCACGCTTCCCCTTCCTGTGCGTGCTCTGGGAGCTCCACAGACCAGCCCCAGCTCCCGCCCGGGGACAGCGCATGAGCCCCCACCCAGGACGTCACTCATTCTGACCTCATCCCCTGTTCGCTTTCCATGGTGCTGATTTCCATTTAGTGTCACAGCAGTAGGAAACCGTTTAGAATACACTAGAAATAGAGTGTAATTACCACGGAGGATGGAATTTCTCTCCGATGCTGCCCGAAACATCCAGGGGAAGGGCAGGAACCACAGGACGTGCGGAGAGCAAAAGGTGCTGCTCACCGATTTTTCCCAGGCATTGCTCACCGATTTTTCCCAGGCATTGCATGGACGTCCTGCCTCCCAGTCCCTGCTCACTTCTGTTCCTTCTGCAGAATCACAGCTGTTCTTCTCCTCACTTTGGGAACGTCTTCTAAAAGCTGTCCTTCATAATCTCATCCAAATGCAGGTGTTTTTTTTGTTTATTGTTATTTCGCTTTAAAAAGGACAACGATGAAGTTCATGAAGAAAGGCTCAATAGTGTCACAGGTCCGAATGACCTTGACGGTGTGTTTGTGCCTGTCCACGGGACCCTGGCGTGGCTGCGCTACCCGGACAAACAGGGATGAGGCCACTTACATAGGTGTGGAGGATTTGCCATGAAGAATGGGGGGCTTTCCCTGTGTTCGGGACAAGCAGAAAAGTGGCCCTTCGAGATATTTCTCCATTTGGATTGAAAAATTCTTGAGAATTGAAGCCTCCATGGAATATTTTTTATTCATTTCCTTTTTGCTCTCATGCTATTTGCTCAACTGTAACAAAATACTCAGATAAAGAAATTCAACAAATAGGGGCTCTGAGCAATTTTTATTATAATATTGGAGTTATTCTGCATCCTGTCTTTAGTTACAAAAAAGAGTCATTCTGATGTATCATTAATTGTTTCAGCTGGAGTTGTTAGTCTATAATTTTACAAATCGCCTCTGACAGGAAACACGTCAACACTGAACTCAAACACAGTTTTGTCAGAATCGCCTTCCGCCTTCGAGGCTCATAGAAGCGCTTGCTTAACAGCCGTGACCCACGTGGCGTCTGCCACTGCTCAGGATCAGTTCCAAACATGAGGTCAGCCTGTTGGGAAAGCAGTGTGAGGAGCGAGGGTTGTTTTAAGGAAAATGACTACACAAGCGCATTCTCTCTGAGGCCTGCACCGTTGCATGAGGACATGCACAGTCTGAGAGAGAGGATCCTGGTGACGATAGAGACAGACTCACTTCCAGCGAACTGCACAGAACAAAGACAGAATAATGCATTTTCAGGTGCCTGCCTCCAGGTCTGTTTCCCAAGGAGTTGGTTTGGCGTAATTAAGAGGCATCATTACCGGTAGACGTATTTTTCAAACTGTATCCCTGCCCCTTTGGATTAAACCGAAGAATCTCTTACAGATGGAGAATTCCAATGGGCAAGGTAAATGGAGGTCCCACCCCACCCTTGAAGGAGGCTCACCTGCTCTCGGCCGCCACCAAGACCATAAGCACACGCCCGCAACCGAACAAGCTGCCTCAGTGAAGACCACACACCCGGAGACCCTGGGGTGGGGGGGTCTCATAAGAAAGTTCCAAGAGGGGCTGGCTATAGGATTGAGGTTCATGCCAGTGATTTGGACAGGCTTAAAGGCATTTGCTTTTGCTCTGAATCAAGTGCTGGCAGGGGAATCCGAGCGGTGTGGGGCATCTTGACTTTCATCAGGAGGCAGAAGGAGCGCCCATGTTGTTACAAATGGCAGAATCCTTTCTTTTTTAAGGCTAAATAGTATTTCACTACATGGATATAAGACATTTTCTCTACCCATTCATGATCAGCAGACCCTTCGTTTGTTTCCAGGTTTGTTTCCATGGCATGGCTCTCCTTCGGGGTGTGCTGAACATGGGGGGAGAGTCATCTCTTTGAGATGCTGACGTGTGTACTGTTTGCATATGTAGACCCAGAAGCGAGATTGCTGGATCCTACGGGGGAGTTCTACTTTTATTTTGTTATTGCATCACAATGGCCATGTTACACTCACTAGACTCTAAGGTCTTTGAGGATAAGAGCAAGTTCTTAGTCACCTCATTATCATGAGCACGGTGATTTGGGTGCTTGATTAATTTTAATTGCCTGAATATCACTCAATTCTCATAAGGCACTAATGCTCCTTATGCCACGTTTTCCTCGTCTGAAATGAAAATATAAGGCAGTCCTCAGGGTTGGTAAAAGGATGAAATGCAGATGGGAAAGTGCTCCCCAAATCATTCCCTCTAGAAATTGCGGAAAGCGTTATTAATTCTTATATTAACATAAATTCTCTCTGGACTCCTCTTAACTCTACTTCCAAGCGGTTATTTTGGCTTCCCAGGGAACATACAGACAGCTGTGTTGTGTGCTTGCTTCTAGCTGTGCCTCGAACCAGCGATACCCAGTGCAGCTCTATCCCCGAGCCCAGATACGGAAGGAGAATCGGCTCGGAGTTTTCTGCGGGTTCGATCGTCCGTTTCGAGTGTAACCCGGGATACCTCCTTCAGGGCTCCACGGCCATCCGCTGTCAGTCCGTGCCCAATGCTCTAGCTCAGTGGAATGACACGATCCCGAGCTGCATAGGTAAGCCTGTGTCCAGGAGGCGGGATTCCTTGGGTAGGTTGCCCAGCCCAGCCTCACAGCTGGTTGAAGAGCTGTTTCCCAATGCTTATGTCCAGTCCCCAACATCTGGTCATGCTCCAGACCTGTCTAAAGACAATGCATTTTATCTGACGTAATTGAGAAGCAGCTAAACCCTAAAGATTACTACGTTTCATGAAACTACTCATTAGATAAAAAAGTATGAAACGTTTTCTTTCTCAATACTTATTAAGTATGCCATTAACTTTCCAGCCATGGGTATAGAACGTAATTTCATTTTAGGGAGAAATCATTATAATGGTGATTTGCTGTATTGTGTAATGTCCTTTTTAATAAATGTGTGCTGATGAAGGTTTAAAAAGTAATAGGTTAATGCGGCCTGAATAACAATGACATTGTTAGTTATAGTTTATTTGCTTCATTTGGTGTAAGAACCTCTAGGGCAGTCATGATTAGTTCTGAGTTCCCCTGCACATTCGCAGTGTCTCTTCTCCGCTCTGCTTTGCTCATAAATCCCATTAATTTCCTTTGGAGTTTCAGGTCTGCCTCTAGGAGACAATACTCTGCAAAGCTCCTTACATTGTATGGATAAAAGTATTCTAAACAGAATTCCCTTCAGAGATGCCAGTGTTA